>NC_069382.1:133821285-133943785 GCF_027475565.1 Acinonyx jubatus | reverse complement strand
TTAGATCCCCAAGATTATTTTAAAATGCTCAGAAAAGGAGAGAGCTATGAGAGTTTGGGTTCTTTTTATTTCAGAATCCTATTTAGAATGGTTGTGAAGTGAAGAACCCGGAATCTCCTTCTGTACAACTGTGTTTATTCACATCACATCCTGTACTCCCTTGCATTCTTACATCTTTCAGCAAACATTATTCACTTGTGATTCCCTCAACGGAGCTTTCCATTCCCTATCTTACAAGAATTCTGAATTTTCTTCTGGTTACTCATATTTCAAAATACGTTGACTTAAAGAAAATATAAGCAATATAATTATTTTGTATATCTGTATGTGTGCACGCATGTGTATTTGTATCTGTTAAAATAAAAGCATTACGCTTTAAGAAAACACAAATGCAAATTCACAAGATAAGATCATTGCAAGGATGATTGAATTAGAGCAACATTTGTTTTCTAAATGATTCAGTTTCCTTAAATAGCCTTTTGAATTAAATATGATTTTAATTTATACTTAAAATTACATGCTGTATAGAATAAATGTAGCATAATTATATATTATATGATTGTATCTTTATATACTGTATAATATATATTAATATACAATACTGATTTCCATAACTACTTATGATTGGGTCTGTTGTAACACGAAGTGCCCCTTTTATATCCTTTGGAAAACAATCCCAGAGCAATAACCAACATACTGGCCTTTGAAAGCAGCCATATACAGCTTATAAGTATTTATTAGGAGAGAGTTCTTTTTGAAAAAAAAGATATGTTTAAAATTAGGCTTAGAAGTGGCAGCTCTCATTTATTTAGCCCGGCTGCACAACAAATGGAACCTTAGGGAATGGAACCTGTTTTAGATTCAGCTGCAGGAAACATTTTTTTTTGGAGATGTGTCAAATTATGTGGAGAAGTTTCTAGCTTAATCTTTCAAAAGAGAGTGTGCCTCCGGCCCGCCCCCAATCACATCACCTCCTACCTTAATTTACTAAAGATAACTTACTCTCTATCAACCACCTATATGTCTTGTGAGTCATATTGATCTCAGACATGTGATGCAGTCCTTGGCGAAGATAAAATTGGTTTAATGGTATCCTTCCCCTCCACCCTGTATTTCTGATGATACTTAAGCATGCAGAGGACACCAGAGCCCCCGTTCCCCATCAGGAAAGCGTGTCGAGGCAGCTTACAATAAAGGACAAGCCTTCCCACAGCCTCATCAATACCTTGATAGCTCTGGGCTAATGGAATCTTGTGACTTTCGGTTCTCATTGATAAGAGACCCTGATGTAGACACTGATGAGTGGGACATTCTCTGTTCCTGCACACATTTCTCTTTACTGCTTGCTCCATTGAACGTATTCTCAGGATTAGGTCAAAACGGCTACGTTTCTGGCTGTGATTCTTCTTACGAAGTGGAAAGAAAAGAATGTATTTTGTTTGGTGATCGTATGCAGTTTTTTCCCCCTCATTCTGCTACAAAATTAGAGGGGATTGCCCCAAACCTAAAAAAGGTTTGCATTCTTACGTGAAAGTGTTGTCATCAGCTCCAGATCCATTTCTGCAAGGATTCAGGCAGCCTAGGTTTTCTTTTAATAATAATAGGTAACTTAGTGAGTGGTTACTATATGTGAAGTGTATTCTTAGGCAGTTTATATATATTACCTCACTTGGTCTTCCCAGCCCCCTGAAGGGATTGGTGGGAAGTAATGTCATGCACATTTTATAGATGTGGACTGAGGCTTAGGGAGATTAAACACTTGGCTCAAGGTCAGCAGCCTAGTGAGTGGCAGATGAGGACTCAAATCCAGCTCTGCCTGACGCTGAGGCTTGTGCCACTCACCCTGCCTGAGTGAGCTGATTTTCAGGGGCATTCTGTCTCAGGTGAGTGTTTTAATCTCGATTAACACTGTATTCTGCGAATAGCAAGAATTTCTTGACCAATTTCTTGATCGATTCTCCTCAGGGGGTTTCTACTTCATTCATGTCAAGAACTCTAACCAAACAGGATGGTATTAAGCCCCATTCTAAGCCTGTGCCAGTCCAAAGATGGTTAAAAGGTCAAACCAAGAGATCTAGTAAAATTTCATCTCACAACTCCATTTTGGAATATTCTTAATACATGGGTCTTGAATAACACCTATCATTTCTGCTTTTTAAATACCTCTGCCTTATAGAAAATTACCAATATTTACCCCTCAAGGGCTGAGGATCATGGAGTTACTGATTTATAACTCTTCTAGTCTTCATTTCTGATAATACTTAATGATTTAACTTCTTTGGTTGATTTGATCTTACTTATTTCTCTCCCTGGCCGAAATAACTGCTTTCACAGCATGTGATGAGACACTATGGAGATAGTATTTGGAACACTAAATGTGGATTGAACACCTAAGGAGGAGGCCTAGTGAAGGTCATTGGAAGGACATTTGAAGATGAGAAAATTGTGAAAGGCCTTTGCAAAATGTTACCAGGTACCTTGGAATATAAACTTGGGCTACTTGGTTTTATGCCACAATTTGCCTTTGCTCTTTCTCTGGGGTCCTATTAATTCCTTTGCTTATTTACAGACATTAGATTCCCAAAGGATGTTCAGAAGTACCAAGTGATTCACTGCTATCTGTTGTGGGGGGTATATGCTGACTCATTGTTCCTCCCTATGGGTAGTTACATTTCAATTTATAAAAGTTCATAAGTGAAGGAGCTTCTGCAACAACCTGCTTGAGTTGAAAGCCTATCACTATAAGAAACTATCTGATACTGCTCTTTCATGGAGAAGATGCCTCCTACTTTCTTTTAGTAAGAGAAAAATCTTGACCTTTTTCTAATGATAGGTTTTCTCCAGGAGCTTCTGTATAACAGATGTTTGATCAACAGTTAATAAAGATCCTCGAGCAGAAAAAAAATGATTTAGGTGCCAACAAATAGATGGTTTGGGGAATAAAAGCATTGCTTATAGGAAATGGGAAAAAAAATTCTGAACGAGAGCTTTGAGGGAGACATTCATGGGAAAGGCTTTTTGAGTTAGCTGCCCTTGGGAAACTGCTGTCAAGTCTCATTATCGCCACTGGGTGTCACTCCAGGCAGCCCCTTAGCAGCCGTCTAGTCAAGGTTAAAGTACTGTAAGGGAAACACTCAGCTAAACAAACCAAAGGAAAATAATGGAAGGAATAAAAAAAAGTGTCTAACTGTCTCAACATATAGTAGGATTTTGAGTGAGAGGGAAGAAAAGCACAAGGCTAAAACATGGCATCAGGTGACATTCTCTTTTGGAGTGCGGCTGCCATCACTCCCAGCGGGGGATTTTTTTTTTTTTTTTTTTTTTAAATCAGAGGACGTACCATCCTGATCAGCTGGCTGAGGAGAGAGCACAGTTAGACCAAAACCCAACTAGATTTCCAACAACGTATTAATATTTTTGAGGATTTTGATCCATATGACTGAATTGCTTCTCCAGAAAGGTCACATCCAACACTAAAAGGGAAGCGCTTTCCCCCATCCGTCTCTTTGCACAGTCAGCAGTAGGCATTCTTAGTAAACTTCAAAAGAGCTGTGTACTTCAGGATGAGGAGGCAGGGGAAAAACCTGACTGGGTTTCTTTTTGGAGTAGGTTAAGGAAGATGAGAAATGCAATGTGGAGGCTCCCTTCTTGTGGAGTGAGGGGAAAATGGGGTAGGCTTAAACCTGCCTTTAGGTACCATGTGGGGTGGTGTGAGTCCCCAGGTATTTTATACTGGCATAAGTCTCCAGTCCTTCAAGTGTTTTTACTCAATTCCTTTGGAGCCCATTTGAGAGTCTTGTTTTTGCCTCCCTTTTCCTGTATCACTCCACTGTATTGACATGAAGACCATGAGTAATTTGAAGCTGCAGATGGGAAACAAGGACCTTGACAATAGGAATCTTGATCTCCATTGCCCAAGAGACAGGAGGAAATGAGGAATCCACAGCTTGACTACAGTAGGAGTCATGTGTTTCTAGAATTCCAAGTTGGCAGTGTCTTCACTTAGGAATGCTTTTGGCTGCACGTAACAGGAAAACTGAACAGCAATGACTATTTTAATGTAGTCATTTATGAACCCACTTAAAAAGAAGACTGGAAGTATTTGGTTGCTCGTGTTGGTTTGACTGCTTTCCAGTGTTATCATGGACTCTGGCTCTTTTCATTCTTCTGCTCTGCTATTCTTGGGTGTTTCTGGCTCCGTGCTTTTTGTCTGCTGGTCACAGGATGGTTACCATTCATGTCTGAATCCAAACAAGAAGTGGGAAGTAGCAGTGGAAGAAGCTTTCCTCTTGTCCCTCTCTTGGTGATGAGGAGGAAAATTTCTTTCTGAAGACCCAATACACTTGTGCTTACTTGTAATTGGTTGGAATCATGTCACATGGTGACTTCCAGCTGGCAGTGAATTTTTTCACTTTCTCCGGTAGTGTGGATTGAAAGGGCTTGTGAATAATTATTGAGTCAATCAACCAAGAGTGTCTGTCATAAGGTTTGGAACACGTTTTCTAATTGATAGAAACATTGTTTTATATGGTGGGAGAGTTTCTACAGCATTATAGGTGAGTTAGTAAGTTTAACCTAACTCTTGTCTGATGATAAACACATTCTGAATTTCACACTGGACATAAAAAGGTACCACTGGAAAAAAGTTTGCTTATAAATTGGAGACTATCTGTAGCTTATTACTTTTTTCAACGTTTATTTATTTTTTAAGGAGAGAAAGAGAGAGAGTATGCATGTGTGTGTGAGTGGGGGAGGGAGACAGAGGATCCAAAGACAGCAAAGAGTCCAATGCTGCTAGAACTCATGAACTGTGAGGCTCATGCTCCTGACCTGAGCAGAAGTTGGACATTTAACTGACTGAGCCATCCAGGCACCCCCGTAGTTTATTACTTTTTAAAATTTAAGATAATGAAATTACTCTCTAAAACCTTTTAAAAAGGTTATTAAGTTTTATGCTGTCAAAATATTTAAAATACATATGTTGATGAATTTTTTTATGAGTGAAAAGGAATATATGGAATAATTCTCCTGGGATTAAGATATAACGGCATATGGAAAATCTTATTTAGTCCCATTGTGGAGGCACATTAAAAAAAAAAAATCCCAAGTGAAATCTCGATTCTCTTCTGCACTGAAGAACTTGGTATCTAAATAAGATTCTTTAAAAAACTATAGCTTCAATTATTTGACGGTTTTAGGTTTATACATCCAGGCCTCCTCTCTGAAAGTTCTTTTCCTCCTGGGTAATCTGAGTAACTGTTAGCATGAATAGTGAGACATTGGGCTTGAGAGGAGAGGTTCGGTTTTTCTCGAGGATGAAAACTGAGTAAACATTTATAATCATATATTCCAATTTTCCATAGATGTTTCTTAAAAACTAAAAATAAATGCATCGATTAAATCATTTTAACCTATTATGTACAAGAACACTGTTAGCATGTCTGTGCTACCCAAACCGATCTACAGATTCAATGCAATATCTATCAAAATACCAATGGGATTTTTCACAGAAATAGAACAAAAAATCCTAATATTTGTGTGGAATCACATAAGATCCTGCTTTGGGTAAAGCAATCTTGAGAAAGAACAAAACTGGAGCTATCACAGTCCCGGGTTTAATGTTACACTACAAAGCTATAGTCATCAAAACAGTATGGTACTGGCACAAAAATCGACACATAGAACAAATGGAACAGAGTAGAGAGCCCAGAAATAGGCCCATGACAAAATGGTTAATTAATCTATGACAAGGAGGTAAGAATATACAGTGGGAAAAAGACAGTCTCTTCAACAAATGGTGTTGGGAAAACTGGGCAGCTACATGCAAAAGAATGAAACTGGACACTTTCTTACACCATACACAAAGATGAACTCAAAATGGATTAAGGACTTGAATGTAAGACCTGAAATCATAAAACTCTTAGAAGAAAACATAGATGGTAACCTCTTTGACACAATTTTGGTGAAGATTTTTTGGATTTGACTCTAAAGGCAAGAAAATAAAAATAAATGAATGGGACTTCATCAAATTAAAAAGCTTCTGCACAGTAAAGAAACCATCAACAAAACGAAAAAGCAACCTAGTAAATGGGAGAAAATATTTGCAGATCATATATCCAATAAGGGATTAATGTTAAAAATATATAAAGAACTTGTACAACTCAATAACAAAAGAACAAAAAATCCTATGAAAAAATGGACAGAGTTTCTGAATAAACCTCTTTCCAAAGAAGACACACAGATGGCCAACAGACACCTGAGAAGATGCTCCACATCACTAACCATCAGGGAAATGCAAATCGAAACCACAATGAAATATCACCTCACACCAGTCAGAATGGCTAGTATCAAAAATACAAGAAATAACAAGTGTTGGTGAGGATGTGAAGAAAAAGGAACCCTCATGCTCTGTTGGTGGGAATGTAAATTGGTGTAATTGCCATGGAAAACAGTATGGAGGTTCCTCAAAAACTAAAAATAGAAGTACCATAGAATCCAGAGATTCTGTTTCTGGACATTTAGGAAACAAAAAAATACTAATTTAAAAAGATTTATGCATCCCTATGTTTACTGCAGCATTATTCACAACAGGCAAGATATGGATACAATGTAAATGTCCATTGATGGATGAAATGGAAAAAAGACGATGCAGTGTATATATATCAATATATATAGGTAATATTATATTATGTATTATAATGTAACATAGAATATTACATATATTATATATTAATATATATGCCACATCATATATATATACACACACCATCACATATATACCATGTATTTTGTATATATGTATGTGTGTATATACATATATAAGTGTATATGTACATATAATGGAATACTATTCAGCCATAAGAAAGAATGAGATCTTTCCATTTGCCACAACATGGATTGACCTAGAGGGTAATGACAAATGAAATAAGTCAGACAGAGAAGGACAAATACCATATGACTTCACTTATATGTAGAATCTGGAAAACAAAACAAATGAACAAATAAAAAAACAACAACAAGAAACAGAAGCAGACTCATAAACACAGAACAACCTGGTGGTTGTCGGGGGGCGGGTGCAGGAGGAGAGGTGAAATAGTGAAGGGGAGTGAGAGGTACAAACTTACAGCGATAAAACAAATAAGCCATGGGGATGAAAAGTACAGCATAGGGGCTATAGTCAATAATATTGTCATAACTTTGTATGGTGACGATGGTAATTCCACTTATGGTGGTAAACACTGAGTAATGTATAGAATTGTTGAATCATTATGTTGTACATATGAAACTAATATAATATTATATGTCAACTATAGTTCAATTAAAAATAAAAAAAGAAGTACATTAATTTAAAAATTGAAATGCAATTTTCATCTAAAAAAAGAAAAACAGAGTGAGAGGAAAAGAAATCAAAGGTCCTCGATAGCACTGTTGAACTGCTAAATCAGACCAACACTGAAGTCTTCTGTTTCTCTGAGCGTTCCAGTTACATGAGTCAATAAACAATAAATCCTTTTTATTATTAATAAAAATGAAAATAAATATATACGAACAATCTTTAAGTTGAGCAAAATTAAATTGAATGTAAGCATCTTAGTAGAGTAATGCCTTGGGTCATTAAATCTTTAATGTTCCCTCATAGAACTCTTAGGAACTCTTAGGAAGTTTGTGCACATACTCTGCCTTCTAGAAGACTTCACTCATTCAAAGAAAATATGTTTAACCCCTGTTTTGTGTCAGGCACTGTGCTGGGTTATATGGGATATAAGTTATACTGTGTTTATGCTCTGTGTTTATAAATCAACAGTGAGTCAAATAAAACAGAATTGGGAGTCAATAGAATGAGTGAGCTAGGTGAACACATAGAAGGCTTGAGCACCTAGAAGGACTGTTTTATGGAGCAATTTATGTGTAAGAAAAGTCCTGAACGAAGGGTGATTTTCAGGTAAATGCTGGAGACGGCAGGGGAGTGATGGCTAAAGATTGTTCTAGGGAGAGGGAACAGCATATGGGAAGGTCTGGTAACTGTAGGACGGACTTTGGAGTTTCAAACAGTGGAGATACTATTTTTTTTTTTTTTTGAATGTTTATTTATTTTGGGGAGAGAGACAGAGAGAGAGAGAGAGAGAGAGAGAGAGAGATCAAGCAGTGGAGGGGCAGAGAGATAGGGAGACACAGAACTGAAGCAGGCTCCAGTCTGTGAGCTGTCATCACAGAGCCTGACGCAGGGCTCAAACTTGTAAACCGCGAGATCATGACCTGAGCTGAAATCGAACGCTTAACCCGACTGAGCCACCCAGGCGCCCCAAGATACTATTCTTAATTGTAGCTTTTGGGAATGAAACATTAAATATGTTTTCCTGGCACCACTGATTCTCCTTGAAACGATAGTTCTCCACTGTTTTTGTATCTGGAAGAGAAGCTCTAGACTCCTGATTCCTTTTCTAAAGGAGAGCTCACCTCACGGCATATCATTCCAGTTCTGTCAAAATCCCCTTGAGAAACTATGGTTCTGGATCCTTAATCACCTTAATTCCTTTCTCCCAATCAATGGTTACTTTATTTAATTTTTAAAAAGGATATTAATTTGTTGGCCTGTCACATTCTAGGAGTTTTCTTTTTTAAATCACGTAATGTGTGATTTCTGAAGGACCAAACTTTCTTTTTCCTTGAACTCCAAATATCAGAAACCTCAACTGAACAAGAGAAGAACACTTTATTTTTTTTTATTTAAAAAAAAATTTTTAACGTTTATTTATTTTTGAGACAGAGAGAGACAGAGCATGAACGGGGGAGGGTCAGAGAGAGGGAGACACAGAATCTGAAACAGGCTCCAGGCTCCGAGCTGTCAGCACAGAGCCCGACGCGGGGCTCGAACTCACGGACCGCGAGATCTTGACCTGAGCGGAAGTCGGCCGCCCAACCAACTGAGCCACCCAGGCACCCCGAGAAGAACGCTTTAAAAAGAGATTTGTATCGTAGTTGCCTTAACTATATCACTGATGGAATTTTGGTTTTTTCTCTTTATTGTCCACTTTGAAACCTTTTACAAATTTTGATATTTTGGAAGTGATATTTTGGAATTACAAATATCTTGCTTAGTCACTTCAGCAATCTTACCAATTTAAGGCATTAGATGTAAAAGGAGTGCAAGACAGGAATAGACTAGAAACTCTGCTGTCGTGAATAATATATTGATGCTTCTAGATGCACAAAGAAGTGTGTTGAAGACACTCTTTCCTTGAACATTGGAGTTTATTGAACATTTTATAAAATCAGAGTTTCATAATACAACTTCTGAAAAGTCTAAAGAGAAAAACGCTCACATTCACTGATTCATGTTTTTAGAAGTTATTAAACATATCGGATGTTTGGGAAGTAATATAAAGACCCCAAATAGGGGTTGAGCATAAGTCATAGAGTATAACGTAACTCACATGGATGTGGTAACTCTTGCAAGAGAATGTTAAACATGACCCAAACCTAAAAGACAAAATCAAGCATTTTGCAAAGGTGGTGTGGGGGAGGGTCCAGGATCCTAAAATGGAATCAGAAAAACCAAGTCAGCCCCAACATATTAGAACAAGAAGAGGAGAAGGTGGCATTTTGTCATTTTGGGAGAGAGAAGGGAAAACATTGTGGCTAAATACATTAAAATGCTTACTTGACAGGCAAGCATTGATAAAATCAAATAAAAGCAAGCAGATTTTGAATAAACTATGCTCAGATTATCTGACAATTTTATTAAAGAGCTATGGGAAATTCAGTTGCCCGGAGAGTGGCCGTCTGAAGTGCGTCTTATTTTGAATAAGCCAATATCAGCTTAATAAGAGTTGACTGGAAATGTTTGTCACATGACAAATGGAAACGATTTTTCCTTTTTGGAGTGTTTTGATGAGCATCAAGGAAGAAATAGAACAGAATGTTGAATTTTCATACTCTTGAGCCTGGATGAGAGATGCTATAGCACTGGCAGGTTCTGGGTAAGTGCTTTCAATTAGATTTCAGTTTGTCACGCCCAGAAGCCACTTTTTCTTGGGTCTCATAATTTCATATCCCTGGTATTGCTGGGATGTTCTGCTATCTGGGTCACATTACTGGCACACAGGTTTCGCTAATGTTAAGAAAATGTTGAATGTATGATTACTGATGCCCGTGGCAAAACTTAGTATATTCATGCCCATAATGTTATATATACCAGTGCTTCTCATCAACTTCGGGCATTAGAATTACCTAGGCAGGTTTTAAAAATGTGAAGTCTGAGTTCCATCGTAGACCAACTGGATGGATCTCCAGAGCCCCAGGTTTGGGCTTGGTCTCAGCATTTTCGAAAATCTTTTCAAGTCATTAACTGCCATATACTGTGCCTAAGAATGCACATATCTCAGCTACCAAAGTCTTTTAAAAAGTGTGTTTGTGGGAAAACTGTGTAAGTAAATATTGCATGCTCATATGCAACATGCATCCAGAACTGGGGAAAAAAAATAACATGTCACATATTTTGCATTCCACGCTTCATGTACCATCATTTGATATTGCTGGTAAGGAGGCCCATGGACTCCTGCGGCTGTTAACATATTATTCCAGGTTGAGTAAAATGTTGGGGGAAGGAGGTCTCTTCTTTCCTAAAGAAGGGACATTTGAGAGACTGGTTTCAGGAAAGCGCTGGGCTAGCTGCTATTTTTCTCCAGGTGTTTGATCCGACTGACGGCCCCTGTCTGAACTTCCTAGTCATTTGCCATTTCATTAGCTGCCAGGTTTTCAATTTCTGCCTCTTGGAAGTTACACCGCTTTGAACAAGTCCCCACAGTAATTGAATTTGCCACAGAAATAGAACACTGGAAAATTTCATTTTCTTCTTCCCTGCACGAAGGCAAGCAAGCAGGCAGGGCATACACACATACTCCTGCTGGGCTGCTCCTTGCTTCTTCACCAGCTCTGGTTCCCCTCCCTTCCCCCCATGCATTCGCTAATGCTCACTTCCATCCTGCTCCCCAAGCAAGTATACAGTCACACAAAAAAGGCCTGCTTTCAAATCATCTCAGAGTGCATCAGCCTGTCACTTTGTAATTTTCTTCTAAATGCCTTCCACAAATAATGGTTTTCAAAATGAGCATTAACAGGCTTGATTACATGAAATTGTCCTTTTAATTTACACCAGGATTCTATTGATCACACAAGTGCAGATTAAAGTGTTCAATGAAGCCCGTGATGAGGTATTAACCAGCTAAGGGTCCTCCAGGGGCCGCCAGGGAGGCCAGGAATATGCTAGAAGTGTACAGTTATTTCCCCATAATGAAGTGGCACTATGCGAAGGCATGAATCGCTGGCAGGAAGAATAGATCGGAGATGATGAGCTCTTCAAAGTCATTTCTCCCTCACTCATTCAGCCTCATGCCCAGATCCTCTTGCGATTCTTCTGCATTACTTGTCATGAAATGCCAGGATTTACTTAGCCAGCTGATGCAATTTTTATGACCTTATTGCTTTTTCACCATGGTAATAGTTTTGAATCAATTTATCAATCCAGCGGTGCCATCAGACATATTGCCCTGAAGATCAAGTCCGGGTCATTCCATCAATTCACTGCGGTTTACGAAGATAGAGAAAAAAGCGAGGCCGTGCGGGCTATCAACTTCAAATGGCTTAGTAAACATGCCTCAGCTGTTTTAACTGCTTCACTTCTGACTCCGGACCTTTTTGCTCACGGACAAGACCACCCAAATCCACCCAACAGGTCACGGTGTTGGTAGCCACAGCCCCAAGGTAGAGAGGCCTGGTAGAGCAAGAAGCAGCTCTGGAAAGTTCCCAAGCAGCGTGGTTGGGACAGAACTTGGAAGGGTGGCTTGGTCTTGCACACAAAGTTGATTGTAGTATGTTACCCAAGTTACAAAGCTTTTGTCTCACCAGCCAGAAGACTGAGCTGTTGCTCAGGAGAAAGGAAGGGGAGTGTGAGGTGTGCTCCCTCTGTAATAGGTTTTGCAGAGGGGTTGGGATTCATAATCCAATCCATCTTCTCTCTACAGGGGCTGCTGGTCAGTGATAATGGTTTCAAAAGATGAAAAACCTGTAAGTCATTTTTCACAGGATGAGATGTCACTGAGGGCAGGGCACAAAGAAAGAATAGCACACTTATTGGAAGAGATGATCTCTTAAGAAGAGAATGAACATTCCTTGCCCAGGGGAGAGATGGTAGAGATGTGATAGGTGCCAATCTGGCCATGGAGTTAGGTTGCTGGTGTTTGCATGGATAGAACACTAGGTGTCTCTTGGGAATTGAGTTATTATATTGGCTATATTCAGAGAATCCTCTTAGTTTGTCTGTATATTCCTTGTATTTATGAATTATGTCAAAATCTGAAGTCCTGCAGTCCAGATTCTGGTAATAAGTTGTTTTAAAAAAACGTGTGACCAGAAATTTCAATATTATTAAAACATGTATTGTCTGTGAGGCCTTAATAGAGATTAAATGCATACAATAAGCTTTGTGCTTTGCTTGGAAGCTGCTATACTCAGCATTTAAAATGAGATTTGTCAGATCCCGAGCTTATGTCGATTCCATAAAAGTTTAATGATCTACTTCCAGGTCTAGCAGCGTTTAGGATTTATTTACAGTCTTTATTATAAAATTTGTCCAAAATATACACATTCCCCAAAGACTTCTGAGCTCAGAGGCAGAAATATAAATGCACAAACGTGAAATATGGCAGATGGTAAAATCTCTGTTTGTTAGACAGTTTTTTCCTCTTTAATCTTCTTTCTTTCATGTTGTTTTTTCTTCTCCATTTGGTAAATACTGATGGAGACAAGAGAGGGCCTTCTGTTCCTAGAGAATCACTTGGGGGAGTCTGTTGAGCAGATCATAGGAAAAGATCATTGACATGGAGTCCTCCTTTCCCTTGGGTAATTAGCAAATTTGGAATTGGAAACCAGGATAAGACACCAGAATTTGTGGAATCATGGAATGTCAGTGGAAGAAACTTTAGGGATGATCTAAGGCAATTCCTTTATTTTATAGACAAGGAAACAGCATTGGAGTTGGTTGATTGTATATAGTCTTCTAATTACAAAACTTAGATGACTCAGAATCCTTTACTACTCAGCCTCTGTGCCAAAGATACAAATATCTTGCCTCAGAATTCCCTGCCTTTCTCAAGTCCAGCAAATGCTTATATCCATTTCCACTACCCTCCAAACATGGCAATGTCTTACAACTCGTCATCAGTTAAATTGGGAGCTCTTAAACTTTGAAGTATCTCCAAATGACCTAGGGTGCTTATAGAAACTCAGACTCCTGGGCTTACCCAGATTCTTCTGTGAAACTTCTGTAGGGGTCAGTAATCTGCATTTTAACAAGTACTCTGATCCCAGTGCAAGAGTTGCAGCGTTTGCATGGCTTTAAATGACTTTGCTACTTAATTGGTTATATGACCTAGGACAAGTGACTACATGTCTTTAAGCCTCAGACACATCTATAAAATGGGCCTAAGAGTACCTGTCTTATAGGATTCCTGTGGCACTGAAGTGATATTATACTAGAAGCACGTAGAAGGCATTTCACTGCTGTGTGCCAGGAATTTAGGTCAGTGCCCAATATGCTGTGCAACAGTTAAGAATGGTAACATCTACTTTTCATTTAAATGTAAAATTATCATACAAAAACTCGTTAAGATAAATCAGTAGGGTTCTCACTAAACATTTAAATATCTCTCTGTGAAGTAAAGCAATTCACCGATCATTGTGAAGTAATCACTCTTTCTCTTTTAGTAGATCAGTGATTTTTTTGAAGAAATACAGCAGGACTTTCATAAGAAATGACACACTCATGTCTGGTGGAGGAACCTAACCTACCAGTTCATTCATGTGTTCATCCCTCCTCTTCCCATTCTAATTATAGTCTTCCACTGAAGCATACCTAATCTCCACATGCTCATCCTCTACCCTTTCTTCTAACACTCGTCTCTCCCTTGCTCCCTCTTTCACAAAGCTTTGTGGTTGCCTAACCTTTTCTGGAATCGAATGACGAGTACACAGAATTAGGTGTCCAACGATTGCGACTGACGAAACTTCAGGAATTTGGACGAGGTAGAGATTGCTGTGGCTGGAACAATTAGTGAGGCCTTTTGGAGATGGTGGGAATTGAGATGGTTCTTGAGGCACCAAGGAAGGAGAGGCAGGATGCTGAACACTGAGAGGACTCACGTAGAGATGAGATTGGAAAGGTAAATCAGGGTTGGCTGGGAAAGGTCTTATTTAACTGGAAGCAAAAATGAATCAGAGATTAGAAAAAAAGTTCTCTAAATGAATGATTTTCTTTTTTAAAAAAATGTTTTATTTATTTTATCTTACTTATTTTTGACAGAGAGAGAGAGACAGAGCGTGAGCAGGGGAGGGGCAGAGAGGGGGAGACACAGAATCCGAAGCAGGCTCCAGGCTCTGAGCTGTCAGCACAGAGTCCGACTCAGGGCTCAAAGTCACAAACCCTGAGTTTGAAGCTGAGCCGAAGTCGGACGCTCCACTGACTGAGCCACCCGGGTGCCCCTAAATGAATGATTTTCAAATTATGTATAGTAAAACTCGGGTTATTTATCAGCACTTCAGACATTCTAAATGGGCTTTGTTTAAAAATGTGTTTTAATGATTAAAAAGCCTTTAGTGGAGAGTATACACTCAAATTTTGTATTTGCCATCTCATAATACAGTGGATATCACTTTTGTGTTCTTCTCTTATGACACCAGTTTATTAATTCCGGTGAGGCCTGAAATAGTACTTCTATTGGCATTTTGCCTGTATGCAGAAAGTAACATGAGATTGCTAAAAGAGCTAATATAAAATTTATGCCTTTCTCAGCTTCTTGTCAGTGTGAATCTGGATTTTTGTTTTCTCAATAAAGTGCAACAAATAAATTTGCATGCTGCATTTGCAAGCTTATGCATGCATATTGCATGCTTATTTGATAAGAACCAGCTATCATCTGATTCCTTCAATTGAAATTTTTTGTATATTTCTCTTATTGATCTACTTAGAACTTTCTCTTGATTTTATAAATATGTTTTGGGTGTGAGTCATCTAGGAAAGAGCAAAATAAAATTCTGCCACTAAAACAGGTTGAAAGCTATAGCCCAAGGTCGTCTAGTCTCTCTACTGAGTATTAAAAGGATAAAGAATGTATGGAATATTTTCAGTGCTTATTTGCAAGAAACTTTCATGCAGTGAAATTACACATTTATAGCTGGAAAAGTCTGATAGTTTGTGGATTCAAACTATGTGGAGAGCATGTTGAAGATAGCTAACTGCTTGACTTATCTGGGAGGGGAGAAGTGTTTGGATGAGAGTAATGGTGACAGACATAAAGGAGTGGGAAGTATTACTACAAAATGATAACTGACAGTTTATGGTGCTTACCAGATATTGAGAGATTGAGGAGAAATGGATAGGAAGAAAGAGATGCCCAGATTTTGGAAAGGATCTTCAGAAGGACAGGACCAGAAAAATGGGAAGAGTCAGGCTTGAAGGGCTGATGACAGCTTTAGTTTTAAACATTGTATTACCAAAAGTCTTTTTTAAACCTCCCAAATACCATGACCTGTACTACAGATAATTATGGCCCAACACTGGATTTCCAGAAGGGATGCCCAAAGGTAGATTGGACGTGTGTGCCAATAGAAACATTTGTCAGAGTCTTTAAACGACATAGTCCCTACACAGTCTTATGAAAACATACGACCCATAGAAAGGAAACTGGAAGGTAGGGAAGGTGCATAGGAAGAGATAAAAATAACGTTGCCAGCTGACATTTATTGAGGAACTGCTATGTATCAGGCATCATGGTAAGCTTTTTCTAGAAATTATTTCTATGGGCTAATTATTCTTTTCATTTTACAGTTGGTAAAATTGAAATCCAGAGAATCTAATGAATATGTTCAAAAGCACACAGCAATTCAATAGGTGGAGGCAGGACTTGAATTCATTTCTGGCTGACCTCAAAGTCCATAACGTTTACCCTTCTGCTGACAACCTCTAGAAGGAGATAGAAAGCACACAAAAGTAAGAGTTGGCAGACCATTTCAAGGACCATAGAACTGACATTGTTTGTTGTTACACAGTTTGAACTAGCCATGAGACCCCGGTTTACCTAGAAAGGCTACATCTGCAAGATGTAAAAACTTCTTTCTTGGATATACGTGTAACTTTTCACTATGGTGAGCTCAAAAGTAATAGCTTTTCCAGTCACGACACTTGCAATTTGGCTGGAGGATGTGAAAGGCCCTTCCTGGACTACAAGCTCAACAGCTGTTCACATTTACACAGTAGGTGAAAATTTATATTTAAAAAATAGTGGCTCATAAAGAAAGAATATGGGACAATGACAACTACAAAAAAGGGGAATAATTATATTCATGAAAAATGAACTGGTGAGTGATACATTATTTTTTTTAAGCAAAATGTGTTACAGCATTAAAAAAATGGTGTCTTTAATTAATTCTGCCTAACATTAAAAGAGCAAGGTCACCCATACCAAAAATTGTTGAATAAAGCAAAAATGTGTGAAAGATATACTCTTTGGTGTTACTCATAATGAAGAAGGGTTCTCTCCTGGTCCATACACCACCATTATTTCTTAGTTAGAGATATTAGGATTGAAAATAGACAATGGTTGTAACAAGTTAATGTGATTACCACATAAAATATACTTTATTGGACAGAGATGATCCAATCATAAACTAGAGTTGTTTCTAGAGAACAAAAGTGATTACTTCAATGAGATATTTTTAGCTAGAGCTAAGGGGTTCCCCCAAGACAGTTCCTGTGCCCATTTATTTCACCTATAAACAAACTAATGTATAAATTGCTTTATGCTTGACAAAGGACTTTCACATGCATTCTGGGTTGAGCAAACATTCTGTTCTGCAGACAAGAAAATTAATATGCCCAAGGCAGAGCTAGTAAACAAGACTTGAATCCAGGTTACCAACCTGAGTTCTCTGCCACCAATTCTTCTGCCCAGACTCCCAGTTGGGGGTCCTTTTCAAAGAACTGCTTGTGCAGGAACATTGCCTAAGTTGGGAATAGTTATGAGGCTAGGCAAGATGTGCCTCACTTTCTGCTCCCTTTGGAGTTGACTAGGGAAGAAGGATGACATATGGATACCCAGGGATGGTTAAAACCTCCCTGTCTGTGTGAACTGACAGTTGTGAAGTGATTTTTTAAACACTTATTTAGAGGAGAGGCTGAGCGCAAAGCACATGAGGGAGGACAGAGGGGATTGTCCGTGGCTTCTCCAGCTGTCAGAGTCTTGCTGTTCTTTGGACTTCCAGGCTCTTCAAGGAAGCACAGCCTCCCTGGTATTCCAAAAGCAAGCATGCCCTTTGGAGGGTTTCCTCCTCAGCATTCCTTTCAACCACAGAAAATGTTCTCCTTGAGAAGAGTTCTTTACCAGTGAATTATATATTACTGAGTTCAATGCCATGGAGTCTAGGGAAAGAGATAGCATTTAAACTCTGGGGTGCCTGAGTAGCTCAGTTGGTTGAGTGTTTGACTTTGGCTTGGTCATGATCTCACCTGCGCTTGTGAGTTTGAGCCCTGCGTCGGGCTCTGTGCTGACAGCTCAGAGCCTGGAGCCTGCTTCAGATTCTGTGTCTCCCTCTCTCTCTGCCTGTCCCTGACTTGTGCTCAGTCTGTCTCTTTCTCTCAAAATAAATAAACATTAAAAAAGTGAAATAAACTTGGCTTTAAAGTGTGGCTAGAATCTTGTGAAGCAGAATGGAGGACAGAAGGGGGAGGTCCAACATACTGTGTCAGGGGAATATGAATAAAATCCTATAAACTGGAGTGAATATTGTGCCTCAAAGGTGTAGTGAAGAGCTGGCTAGGAAGATGGGTAATAAGGCAATAGGATTCAAACCTGAATCTCAAGAAGAGAAATATGTTTGATTTGATAGACTAGAGATACATCACAGGTGACTTGACAAGCAAGTGGAAGTATTTTCGGAGGATGAGTCTGGCGTGATGTTTATGATGGCCAGGAGCTTGGGGTAGGGCTGGGAGTGCCTTGGGTCAGGAGCTAGGTTGTGGAGGAATGTGCCATTCTGGGGATGAGAAAACCAGCAAGGAGCCTGCCATAAGGATCCAGGCATAAGATCTAGCGAAGCCAGTGATAGGAAGGGTGGGGGCAGGGAAAGCAAATCTAATAGGTTTGTCAAAGGAAAACAGGTGCATACGGAAAGAAAGAGTTCAGGGAGGAAGAAAGAGATAGAAGGTAACAGGGAGAGAAAAAGCAGTAGAAACTGAAGTGCCCAGACTTATGGAGGATTGAGTCTTAATTGGTGTTAAGAAACAACTTTATATCAAGTTTTAGAAAGCATGTAACATCAATTAATTCAAAGTCCAGTGCAAATGCTTTCTGCTCTGAAGAGCCATTCTAACCTTTTTAAATTAATCAAGTCTTCAACAGAATGATTGACTAAAACACCCTCCTTCTTCTGAGCTCTTATTGCTCTTTTAATATGATTTTATTATAAAATAAAAGATCAAGTGTCATGTTTTACTCTTTTATGATATCCTGTGCTTATCATGGTACCTGGTAAGTAATAGGCAGTTCAATAAAGGCTTGTGAATGAATGAATGAGGTAGGAAAGTATGGTGTTCAGATTACAGATGAAGGAATCGCTCACTAAAATTAGTGGAACTAAAAGTATATGTCTGAAAGGAACCCTAGGATATCATTTTTAAGCTCAAATTCTTTTTATTGCAGGCAAGAAAATGGAGAAAGTATATCTGACTTCGTAACATTCCTGGAAAGTGGTAATTCAACCTCTGTTTTAAACACCTTTAGTGAAAAGGCAGCTTACTGAATTTTTGGACAAGTTAATTGCTACCAACTTCTTCCTGTGTTGAGCCCAAAGACTCCTTACTAACTCTACTCATTGCTGTTAAAATGTCCAATGGCAAATGGATCAACTCTTCTCTTTGTTTATTTAAACATAGCTACTGCGAGCTTTCAACACCCACTTTTTAAACAGTGAAGCATAATATTCTTCATTTTTGCAACTCTTTTCCATGTTTACTGGTTTTGAGATTCCAGTCACCTTGGTTGCTCTTTTCTGGGTGAATTAATGATGTCCCTTTTAATGGTGGCAGTGTTAAAGACATTACTTCTGATTTGGTTTTGGCAGGAAATAGTCAGCAGAACTCTAAAGTTTTTTTTATGAACACAATCTTTTTCTTAATACATCCTATGCTTTGTTAACATTTTCTGTTAACTCCTTGAGCTTGAGGTCAATAAAACTTCTGACTTTTCTTTGTGTGTGCTATGATCGTACAATTGTTTTTCGCTGTTAGATTTCTTACTGTATTCTGTTCATTATTCTAACCAAGTTTTGAATCTCAACCCTATCATTCAATATCCAACATAGTCTCTATGAGTTCCTGCTCTGAGCCTTTGAAAACTCGATAAGCATAACATAATATAACCTCAAATTACTGAGGAAAATATTAAATATTACAATATCAAGATTCATGTTTGTTTTGCTTACCATTGTATTTCTGACATCTAGTATAGTGCCATATTATTGAAAGTTTAATAAATATTCAAAAATTACAGTGTTATCAGATATTTAATAAATACCTTGAATAAATAATAAATACTGAAAAGCAGAGTTCTTCCACTAAGTTGGTTATAGTCAGTGAATGAATCAGCACTTTTAAAATGCATTTTACCAGGTATAAACTATGGGTACAATTAATAGCCACTATCCTCCATATTTCTTGCAAAGATAGCATGAAACGTTTTGTCAAATGCACTGATTTAACAAAGCAATCTTTCTGTATTAGATAGTTCAAGAAACACTGGTTCCAAGAGATAGGCAAAAAAAGAAGGGGTGAAGGATCATAAGTGTTTGGACAGACTCCTTTTAAACTCCTCTAAGAGATCCAATATGCATTATCTTATTAAAGACTCCAAGAAAACCTAATAAATAAATCAGAGTAACTTGGTTAAAGTCAGAACGTCCCAGACTTATTTAACATGGAATATTTTTTTGTTCTTGTAATAGCTATTAATAACGGGTAGAACATGGAAGAGGTTTTAGAAGATGCTAATACACAACTTCTCTCAATTAAAATGAAAATGCAGTTTGTCTGGAATGGTGTGCTGTTCCTAAGGCCATGTTGACTCTTCACAGTTGCGCATTCACTCATGAGCCAACAAACTGCATCTCAAACAAACAGAATAAGATGTCCAAAAGTTTGGCTGGAGTTGACATCGAGCTCATAGATTTATAGTAACATTTCTGCTCTGGCTTCGCATCAGAATTACTGTCAAGATCTTTAAGAAATCTAGATGCCTCCAGTGCAGTCTTGGAGTTCATGATTCCATAAGTGGTTGGGGCCAGAGATACCCAAGCAGAGTTGTTAACTCTTGGGGTACGGCTTGGGGGCATCCACTTCTCTTGTTGAAAGTTGAGATATCACACTTTCCCTGTCATCCAGAACAATTCCTGTTTTCTACAAAGTTCCTCAGAGACCTCCAATAATGGCTGGCAGGGACTTGAACACATTTAGAACAAGGCTCTCTGTTCTTTCCATTTATCTTGGTCTTTAATTTTCTCATCCCAATATTTGCTCTAGCCTGTCCAATCAATCCTCCTCCTTGACATAGAAGATAAAAGCAAAATAAAAATTGAGTAGCTCTGCTTTCTCTTTGTCATCTGTCAATGTAATTACATTGATCCCAAGAATCATATCTGTGCCTTCCAAATCTTAAAACAGGCTCTTTGTTTTCTATGACATATTTTGCAAGTTTCAGTACATTCTTGGGACTTAGCCTTCTTGAATTATTATTCACTCTTCTCAAATATTCCTCTGTGTCCATTCCTCCCTCATTTTATATATGTACACAGATGCAATGATATTTGAAATGAAATTGTCAATTGGTATTATGAAAGAAGCATTAAAATAGTTTATGTTCCTTATTAACACTACCAGAAGGCATTTATTAAGAACTTCTTGTTTGCTTATTCATCTATCATTGTAGCATGATGTGCTATATCCTCTATAGGAAGAACAGGAGAAAAATAAAACTAGAAAAAGAATGGATCACAGAAATAATGGCCAATGTAAAGTATAGGAATAATAAGTTACTTTAAAATCACTTTTATTGGCAATTAAATAAATACAGAGCAAAACTGCTTATATGGTGTTTTTCATCTACCAACGGCACCCCCACATTGCCTTCTGTTAGGGTCAGAAGTTGTTAACATGTATTACAAGAACTTTTGAGTTCTGTCTCCTGCTTCCTTTATGTTCTCTTCACTCCCTGTTTCATTCTCTCTTCATCCATTGTCCTTCACATACTTTCACTAGGTGCCTGGATAATTGTTTCTTATCCTCTGAGTGTCAACTTAGACATCATTTCCTTTGTGAAGCCCACCTGGATACCAAAGCTAGGAGTCTTTCTTTCTCTCATGTTCTCACGGCAGAGGATACTTCCCAATTCCTATCATTAATAGTCTGTTAATCTGCCTTTCTCCCTCGCTGGAACATTAAAGTCAGTGTTTCATTCTTTGTTGTATCCCCAGCACCCAGGACAGCACCTGGTACAGTATTCAATAAATACATTTGGAATGAATGAAAGAAGAAATGAAGGCACTATATCTTCATCTTCCTGGTAAAAATGGCTTTGGGTATATCAGCAGCTTGGAGCCAGGAAATCTGAGGAAGAAAAAGCTCTCTTTAAGCATCCTCAGCAAAAATGCAAACGGATATTCTCAGCTCTCTAGCTGCAGATAATACAAGAGACAGGAAGTATATTGTGTGTTTTTTCAGCTCCCAGCTGGAGTTGGCGATGCAAAGACTTTCAGAAAATAATTTTGCTATTTGTAAACTGAATGTGATATGGAAGTAAATGAGGAAGAATAAATATGGAACTACACAATGTGGTTTTTACAGTCACTTTCGGGGAGATAACTACACTGTAAAAAAGGATGATGACACAAATGGGACAAAACTATTAATTTTTTTCTCCTCACAAGATAATTCAAATCCAGAGTTATTCCATACATTAAGCTGTGAAATCTGCTCTCCACAGCTTTTTGAATTTTTTTTTTTGTTTTTGTTTAGTTTATGTGAGTTTTCCTTCTGGCTTATTCATGAACTCATGTGGTGTAGTCATCCTTCATAAGGGAAGCGTAGCTTGATATCACCACCAGAAATAAACAACTCAGAAATAGTTTGGAATACAAATGCACAGTACTTTCCAAAATGTACATATTAATATCAGTATGTACATGAAAACATGAAATCATGAGAATTATTATTCATAAAATATGAATTAATACTCCATTTTTTAAGTTACCATGAGTCTGAGAACCTGGGTATTTTTGAGAAATATCTTAAGCCTGATCTACTTTAAGATTTAATAATAAATTAGAAAGTAACCTATTTCATTTAGGCCTTCTGCAGTGAAACAAGCCTCCCTATACAGAAACTCCCATTGCCATCTATAAATCAAGAATCATGAGCTCAGCATCTCTAGGATTAGGGCCCTCGGCCACCTACATCTGGGGCCCAAGCTTCTAGCTCAAAGATAGGTACACAGAAGGAACTCAGTAAATGTTTATTGACTATGTGAATGAAGTCTATAATTGTTCAGTGTTTGTGCATCACAGGTGATTCTTGCTGGGGTTATTATGGTTCTGCATATCTCAGGTTCCACTTGACCCCACCCCATTAGTTATGTTTTCCATCAATAGTTATGTACCAGGCTCTTCCTCAGCATCTGGGTTCTCTTGGAGATACTGTTGCCCATCCTGTGACCACTAGGTTCAGTGTGCTTAGAGAGATTCTCTCTCCTTGAGAATTAAGAGAGCAAATTCCAGAAGGTTCTCTGGGAATGCTTCAAAAGCTAAATTATGCTTCCGTGTTCTGGTCATCTTCTCTCACCTATGACCTTCTCCATGCTCACCTTTCTAGTGTTTCCCTCTCATGCCTTTGACAGAGGTACCCTGTCTCCAAAAGCAGAAGGTTATGTGCTTCTCTCTCCTTTTCCTTTGACTTGGAATATTCTCTTGATTTGGTTGCGACCCTTACACATGGCATCTTGGCGCTTCTAGTGCCCCCTCCCTCTTAATTCCTTCTTCCTCAGGCTCTGTAGCCTTTCTTCTGCTTCATCACCAGCCGCGGTTGCGCCCCCCAATTTCTTTAATTCTCCCTTCTCACCATCATCAACCCCTTTTAAAGTCATCCTCCAGTTGCCAGTACCTTTCATTAAAGCCTATTGAATTTGTGTTGCAGCCCTTTCAATGCATTTTTGATAGTTTTAAAGTATAGTATACATTTGCCTTTGGAAATCAACATCCATATATTTCATCTACTTGCAAAAAATACATTGCAAATTCCCACTTAACGTTGATCACATATAATTGAGGTGGCTGTTCTAATCTCAGTTAACTCCCCTGAATGCATCATCACTATTTTTGGAAAGGGGGCATTTTATTACATTTTCTTTGAAAAGGGGCATACTAAGAGGAATTTCTTTGAAATGGACAATCCAATTTTTTTTTTTAAAGATAGATCTATACGTTATGGGACAGTATCTGCTGAGCCCCAATGCGATTGTTTGAGATTTAATTAATATCCTAAATTAGTGTCTGGAATGCTTTATGTGTGGGTTGAAGAGAAGAGACCAATTGAAATCTTGGTCAGTACGAGGATTTATGGGTGTATAAGACACAGGGAGTTTATTACTGCCTCTATATCTGAGGTGGATGCTTTCGGAAGCAGGATTTCTGGCCAAAAGCTACATCATATACCCTGGCAAATATGCTTCCTTATTTTGTCTCTTGATTCTTCAGTCCAAATGAATCTAAATTAATTGCATTTTTATTGATTTTATTCGTTTGGCTTAGGAGGGTCATTAGAAGGGGATCATTTTTATTTTTATCTTCATTTTGAGATGGGTCTCAAGGCCACTTGTAAAATAAAAGGCACCAGATTAGTGGCATTTGAGATCTCATTCTGAAGTCTTGAGTAGTAAACAGGGATTTAGAGGAAAGTGGCAGCCTGGGGAGAGGTATGTTCCCTGCTGTGTCTCTGTGAGGACAGCCACACAGCGACAGGGTCCTGCTTTAGCTTCTACTAGATCTCTCCTCTTCACATATGTCTGAATACATTTAATTTCTCAGACTGCTCTCAAATTTTCTTGGATTTGCTCCATTTTCTTTGTCTTATTTTATTGAAACCTAGTTGGAAAAAAGTAAATAAAAAGAGATAACAAATGAAGATTTTAAGACATGGCACAGAGGGAGTTAAAGAATATTAGGCCAAGTATTACTATTGAAAATAGGTAAAAGAAGAGGAAAAGACTGGAGAGTGCCTGGAGAATTTCAAGGAAGATTTGGTGAAGATTAGGCTGGTGAATGACTGGAGACAAAAAGAAGATTCTGGAATAATAAGTGGGAGACCAGAGAAAACTCACCTTGCTGCTCTAAAGTGATGAAAACAAAAAGTGCTTGCTTAGGCTAAGGAGAACCTGATTTTAGATGGGGTGGGGGAGGACAGAGAGAGAGAGAGAGAGAGAGAGAGAGAGAGAGAAGGAGGCAGAAAGAATGGTATTATGATTTAATACACCAAAAAAATGCTTTGGAAACAATAGAATTTTTTTCTCCTCGTTTTTAAGAATAAACTGAATAGGAATTGATACTTGCAGTAAAGATAGAAGGTAGAGAGCAATAAGGAGGCCAGGAAAGACGTTTAAAATAGTGTCATCTAACCCTGTGACTATCTAGTTAGCATCTCAATGTTATGGAGTCCTTCTTGGGTTGGCAGCCTCACATGCAGACTCTGAGGTGAGGATTTGTGTGAATAGTGCAAAGTGTTCCTGGGGAAGACTAACAGGGGGTTTGGGAAGTGGGAACAAGAAGAGAAGGAAGCTGAGCAGGAGTGTGATAGCAAGCAAAATTTCATTGAGGGTGACCCCTCAGGGGTCTCTGAAGCAGGATTGGTCACATCTCAGAATGGTCCCATCAGGGGCAAGGGAGCTGCAGTGTTTATATTCTACTATACCTGTGGCCCTCAACCCAGGATGGTTCATCCACTGGGAAACATTTGGCAATGTCTGGAGACATATTTGATTGTCACACTGGGAGGAGTGTGATACTGGTGTCCAGTGGGTGGAAGCCAGGGATGCTGCTAAGTGTCCTACAATGTACAGGACGGTCCCCATCCTCCCCATAAATAATTATCTATCCCCAAATATTAATAGTGCTGAGGCTGAGAAACCCTAGCCTACACCCTTCAGGACTACCGCCAAGATGGACACTTAGGGTCCTACAAAGCCTTCCTGGTAGTTTGAAGGCAGCAGGTGATGTTGAGAGTGAAAACCCACCCGGAGTCCATGGTCATAAAAATGGCAAAGGGATTATAGGGAACATGGGCCAAGCACTGACAAGATGTGTTACAGAATCGTGGAAATTTATTGGCATCTTCACTTAAAACAGTATGTCTGTCTTTTCCAACCTTATGACCTTCTCTATCTCAACAGCCTTCTGATCTATTTTATTCCGTAACCGGGAATCCAAAAAAATGGAACAGTATCACTGGGTTGGATACACAAGTTGAGCCACCTCCCTTAATGCCAAGGCAAATGTTTTTTGACATTTTCTTTCTGACTTAAATAACGAGCCGCATTTTCACTCATCTTTTGCTCTGAGGCCAGGCTAATATCCCCTGAAAGTATTCTAAATTGATACTCAGTAGCTTTCTAAGGTCATTTAAATTCCTAATGAAAAGTCACTCAAGGCCATAGTACAAAATAAATACATTGTTATTGATCATGCAATAAGGTATTAGGCTAATTTAATAAGGCTTCTCCCTGAGATGTACTTAATTCACCGCCATAGTCATTTCTCAGCCATCAGAGATCCCGCTGTTTTTTCATGGTCCAGAAATAGTCATCTCTGATTTGGCCTACTCCATGTTGCCACCTGGATATCCCAGGATGCCTCATCCCTGTTAAACTTCTTTTCCCTGTCGGCAAAGTACAGTGACAGAATAAGGATTCATTACTCTTGAAATGACCCTTTCCACAATATCCTCTTTTTATCTCCTTAATCAGCAAAGTGGTGCTCTGAGAACTGGCAGGTTCACTGCCTGGAGGCACATTTGTTACCGAGACACAAGCTGAATAATTGTGTATTTACCAACTTCAATTTAACCTCACAACTTGGCTGTCTCTTGCGACAAGGTGAGAAGTAAGGCCAAGGTGCTCCTCTCCTGTAGCTCATCAATAACTATTCTCTTTCAACCACAACTATTTTCATTGTCACCTTTGTATGCCTGAGTTGTTCTGCTTTAGCACATCCTTTTTATCTTCAGCAGAAAAGGAATTTGTTGCCTTGGTCAAAGCTTCAGTTAAGACTTCCTTAATTAAAAAGTAGGGTTAAGGAAGGTACCCTACCTTTTTTTCCTCCCAGGAAAATGCATGTCAGTGTGCAAGAAAAGAAGGGATTGGTTTATTATTTTTTTAGAGAAGAGATGATCAGCTGTATGCCCCAAGTCAATATTTCACCTGTTTCATATGAAAAAATATTGAAAATTATAGTAAAAGTATGATATTTAAAAAGTGTATGCTCCTTGGGGCGCCTGGATGGCTCAGTCAGTTAAGCGACTGACTTTTGGTTTCGGCTTAGGTCATCACCTCATGGTTCCTGAATTCGAGCCCCACTTTGGGCTCTGTGCTGACAGCACAGAGCCTGCTTGGGATTCTCTGTCTCTCCGCTCCTCCCTGGCACTCGCTCTCTTTCTCTCTCTCTCTCCCTCAAAATAAATAAATAAACTTAAAAAAAAAGTATATGCTCTTTGACCTAGCGATTCCTAAAGAAATAATGGGAGTGTGCAGAGACATAACTATAGGTGTATTTGTTCCAGCATGACTTTGAATTGAAAATAATAAAGAAAAATAGCTGGAATGTCCATTAATACATGATCATGGTGATTTCACACAATGAAAATTAAATGTACTTTTTCAAACGATACAGTAAGTCCATGACTATTGACATGGAGAGGTGTCCATGAAATGTTAAGTAAAAAAAGGGAGTTTTAAAAGACTGTTGTATGGACATTTTTCAATTGTATAAAAGAATTTTTTATTTACATTAAAAATATGGATGGTTGTTCACCAAGCTGTTAGCAGAGTTTTTTTTCTGAGAAGCAGGATCACATCGGTACTCAACCGGGGACAATTCTTTTTGTCTGGAAGTGTCTGGTTGCCTGTTGTCACAACTGAGAGTGGTGCTCCCGGCATCTAATGGGTAGAGACGAGGGATTTTGCTAAGCATTCAACACACGGGACAGCACTCATTGTGCCAATAATGCCAAGGCTCAGAAACCCAGGATCAGAGAGATTTACATTTTCTGTTTTCATGCTCTTTGGGGTTGTAATTTTGGGCAACAGTCTTGCTTTCCTTTTATTTTACACAAAATTAATATCGTTTCTGTTTGAGGAAAAAAATCCTGATATAATATAGTTAATTTCTTTGTAAATTTCAAATATGACACATCAACTGATGACTTACATAACCTTTCTTGAGGTAACTCTTAGGTCACCGTGAAGTGTGGATATTGGCAGCAATAATAAAAATATGTGTCCTAAAACTCTGTCTTTTAGGGAGGTAAAGTGGTTATGAAGGAATTAAAGGTGAAATTGAACTACAGGCAAACATCATAATTATTTTTTAAACGATTATTTCATGCAGCACATTTGTAATCTCCTTCCCTATCTGTGGACTACCTTCCTTGCTTATAGTTGCTATGTGTTCAGAAGATGCATATTGATTTAAATAACAGATAAAAATCCATATAGAAGAGTGTTTATTGCAGCACTACTAATAATAAAAAAATTAGAATCAACCTAGCTATATGTCAAAAGGGGAATATTTAAGCAGATTTTGGTATATTTATGTAATGGATTACGAGGCAGTCGTTAAGAAAAAGATGGACCTCTCTGTCCTGACATAGGACCACGTGAGGTCCACAATGTACTGTGAAAGGAAAAGAGCAAGTTGCAAACAAACATGTCCAGCATGATCCCTCATTGTAAATATATACACATATAAGGTATATATCTGTGTGTGTGGGGGCGGGGGGAGAGAGAGAGAAAGAGAGAGAGGGAAAGAGAGAGAGGGACAGAGAGAGACTATGTCTTCTACAAACACAGGGAAAAATTCAGGAAGAATTCACACCAAACTTGTAAAAGGGGTTACTAAGACCCTAGAGTTGCAGGGGAAGCTATGGTTTTGAGTATGGGTGATTTTACTTTATTGCACTTTCATACGTGCAGAATTCCTAAACCAGAGGTACATACAAAAGCAGTGGGAATTGTTTTGTTGGACAGTATTTGCCAGTAAAAAATAATTGGGAGTGGAATATGTAAATTATCTATGTAAATGCATTTTCACTGAAATTTAAACATTTATAAGTTATTAAAGCATCTTAGGAGGATGGATATAGGGGTTTAAAAACTGTGCTGAATGGCATAATTCTTTCCGTTTTCTACCTGGGCACCACTAGTGGGTAGAGGTGACATTTGCCAGAGGAGACACTGGGCATGCTTAGCATGATGAAGCAATAACAATAGCCAGTGTCTACCCAGTGCTCACTATGGGCTGGGTGAGCACTGTCACAACAACTCCATTAAGGGAGTTCTGTTTTATTCCCATTGTATAGCCGAGCAAACTGAGAGACAGTGAGGTTAAGTTACTGGCCAAACAAGTAAGGAAGAGATCCAGGATTTAAATCTAAGCAGTCTGGTTTAAGCTTCTGAATCATAATGGTTGCACAGCCCCGATTATCTAAAGCAAAACTAAAGTGACAGGTCACAAAACATGATAACTAAACCTGGTACTGTGATGTCACAAAAACCAGACTGGGACATTACTGCAAACTGTCCTGCGTCAAGCAGCACCAGATGACCAGCATAAAAGCTCCTTTGATAAACTCGGGAGGTGAAAGTACAACATGTGAACCCTACAGACACTGTCACCTACTCCCTCCTGCTGTAGGTTTGTTTTAGGAAAATCTTCATTCTTCTATTTGACCTGATTGAGGCAGAGTCTTCAGCAGCACAGAGGTAATTGAGATTTAGAAAGACGGAGTAGAGCCTCCCAGTATGAGGAGTTAAACCAGGAGAGCTCTGTCATCACCCCAATCAATATTCCTCCTTGTCAGCAGCAACCCCAGACTGGCAGAGACATTTTTTCCTCTGAATTCAGTTTAGCATCAAAGTCCTAAATGATGCATAGAATTCTGTGGCCAGCCCTCTTGCTTAAATGTTATAATCAGAGGCAGAGCAGACGCCTTTCAGCTCATGGAGTGTGGAGAGGAACCACAGGCGAGGGGTCTTCGTTTTTCTGTTTTAGAAGGGCAGCACAAACATGCCTCTGAAAAGGCTTTCATAGTCTCCCACGGTGAATAGAATTTCTGTGACTCTGAAGCTTCTGGGGGGCAGACTATACAAAATACATTTTTTTCCCTCCACACGCCTGTTCTAGGCTTGCCAGAAAGACTTAATAAAAGTCTGTAGGTGGTCTTACGAACTGAATTGAAAAGAGGAGCTTAAAGATGGTTTATTGCTTGTTGACTATGGAATGGTCCTCAGCTTTCAAGAATGCCATGTTAGTGTTTGTTTTCTACTTCAACAAATATTGGCATTTCTTCATTTCATCTTATCTTCTGAGGAATATAATTAATGGAATTTGGTGAAAGCAAAGAGTAAGATGGTTAGGTAGACAAAAAAAAAAAATTAAGCAGACGATTCTGCAGCATTGTTTGTCAACTCGGTGTCTGCAAATTTGGTGACTGATTGTCTTCTTCCTAAAATTCCTGTGTTAAAGTCCTAACCTTCAATGTAATGGTACTGGAGATGGGGACTTTGGGAGGTGATTAAGTTCAGAGGAGGTTGTACAGGCGGAGTCCTCAAGATGGGATTAGTGACCTTAGAGGAAGAGATACCAGAGTGCCCTCCCTCTCTCTCTCTCTCTCCCCCACCCCTCTTTTTCTCTCTCTCTTGCTCCACTCTGTGCACTGAGGAAAGGTCATGTGAAGACGCAGTGAGAAGGCAGCTATCTGCAACCCAAGAAAAGAGACCGTATCATAACCCGGTCCTGCTGGAACCTTGATATTGGACTTCCTTCCAGTCTCCAGAGCTGTGAGAAATAAATGCCTGCTGTTTAAGACAGCAATCTGTGGGATTTGGTTATGGTGGCCTGAGCAGACAAAGATAGTGCTTTGATCAATCACTCATATTTCTGCCTATTACATGAATTTTTAACCAAGACTCTCCTGACTATGCTAAAAAAGTTTTATTTTCTGTTCCAATAGATTGATTTGAAAACCAGCCTCGTAGTGATAGTGTCAGTATCACTGTAGGTTTATGGCCCAGTCTGAGAGGGTTTAGGTAGATAGTCATCATGGCAATTATTCCCGACCCTGGCTCCCACTGGGACTCTCCACTCATAAATGCACTTTTGCTTCACTGCACATCACCTTAAACGTCTTATTGCATCTTAGTTTTTTGTTTCAGTTTGTCTGTTTATGTATTTTGATATATGTGACCACAACAGTTTGTCTTTGATTGTCTAGAAAACTGGGACTTCTAATTACCTTTAATCAAAGTTTAGCAACACTGAAAAGTTGTTCCACAAAGAAACCTTATAGCCCTAAGTAATTTTGTTATTAGAGTATGAAAAGTAAAGGAACTTCGTACTCATAGGGTAAGGAACAAAAAGAACTGGGGAGAAGAAAAAAGATGAAATAGAAAACAAAAGCAACGAAGAAAGCAAAACAAAAAGAGGCAAGAATAACAAATTCAAATACTTGATTCTTTCAAATGACCAATGAAATTGATAAACTTTTTTGAGAATTATTAAAAATAACTGATCTGTGTAATTGTTGGCGGTGTGGTGCTAATGTATGATGCACTGCATTTATGGATTATCAGGTACCCTGGGATGGAAACCACCTGCTGAATTTTTTTCCAGTAAGATATGTGGAAATTTATATGTCTTAATAATCCATTAAACTGTATGTTTCCTTTAAATGTCTTCTTCTTAGATGATGCTTCTCTAAAAACAATATTGTTTAGTTAACATAATGCTAATAATAGAAATGAAAAATAAAATTCTTATCCCTCTTAAAAGAAAGAGTAAAAGCATGCAAGCAGGATTGTACAATGTCATGAATGAGAGAGGTGACATGAATACAGACACAGGTGCATTTAAAGTGTTATAAGAGAATACTACATTCAACTCTACAACAATAAATTTGAAAATCTAGACACTTCCTAGCAAAATATAAATCACAAAAATTGGTTCAACAGAAGTGGCACAATTGAATTGTCTGATAAATCTAGAAGATGTTGAAAACCGAGTAAAGATCCAACATAGAAAACAACTATCTGGGGGTTCCAGCTGAGTTATATCTCACCTTAAAGAATAGATGATACCTGTGTTATTTAACTTATTCCAAGCTATAGAAAAGATTGATAAGCCCACTGAAATGAATAAAGCCATAATAACATTTTAAATACCAATATCTGATAGAGACACTGTGAAAGATGGCTATAGACTAATTTCTTGTAGAAATCTGGAAGAGAAACTTATAAGTAAAATATGAATAAATAGAGTTTTGTATGGTTAACTTCTAGAATGTAAGAATGGTTCAAATACCAGAAAAATCTAATACATAATACACTAATAAATTAAGGGGAAAAAACCCTATGATAAAAGTAGATATTGACAGGTGTTTGATAAAATTACATACCAATTCTTTTATTTATTTATTTATTTATTTATTTATTTATTTATTTATTTATATATTTTAAAATTTACATCCAAACTAGTCAGCATATCGTGCAACAATGATTTCAGTAGATTCCTTAGTGCCCCTTACCCATTTAGCCCATCCCCCCTCCCAAAATTACATACCAATTCTTAATAAAAACACTAAATAAAATAAGATTAGTATGAAACTACATAAATATAACAAAGACTACTTAAAAAAAACAACTATGGGGGCACCTGGGTGGCTCGGTTGGGCATCTGACTTTGGCTCCAGTCATGATCTCCCAGTCCATGAGTTGGAGCCCAGAGTCTGGCTCTGAGCTGACAGCTGAGACCCTGGAGCCTGCTTCGGACTCTGTCTTCCTCTCTCTCTGCCCCTCCCCCGCTCACTCTCTGTGATAAAAAGACACATTAGTGCGAAATCTACTTAACAAAATTTTAAGTGTATAGTGCAGTTTTATTAACTATACACACGATGTTGTGCAGCAGACATCTAGAACTTTTTCACCTTGTTTGACGGAAACCCTTTGAACAATACTCCCCATTTCCTCCTGCCTCCAGCTCCTGGCAACCTCCATTCTGCTTTCCTTCTATGACTTGAAATATTTTTAACTTAATGCCTTTTTACCTAGTGGCAGGGTTTTAAAACAAATTAAGGTGTTTTCTTTCAAAATTTTTAATGTTTATTTATTTTTTGAGAGAGAGAGAATGAGAGACAGAGTATGAATGGGGGAGGGGCAGAGAGAGGGAGATACAGAATCTGAAGCAGGTTCCAGGCTCTGAGCTGTCAGCACAGAGCCCGATGTGGGGCTTGAACTCATGGACCTTGAGATCATGACCTGAGCTGAAGTTGGATGCTTAACTGACTGAGCCACCCAGGTGCCCAAATTAAAGTTTTAAAGTGAGAAACAGGCTTATATATGCAATACAGGTAGGGGTGAGGTCAAGGTAGAGCAATGCTCTTAATATTAACTGTAAACTCAGAAGCTAGAAAAAGGGGATCATATAAGCCAACTTTTTTCACCTATTCAAAACCATTTTAATGTATTACTCTCTTATGTGGCCTTCTAGAAAATCGATGAAGTTATTGACAGAGTTGAATACAATTCCTATATATATTCCATACATTCTACACATACACTGAAGAATGTCTCCACATTTTAAAAACTACAAAACATTACAGCCCGTTCAGCTTTTTCATTCTGTATTATAGATAAATTGTATATATTCCATACATTCCACATGTACATTTAAGAGTGTCCCCACATTTTAAAAACTATATGAAACATTACAGCATCTTTGGTTCTTTCATTCTATATTATAGATAAATTATGTTGGCTAATCTATTTATTTTATAGAATTATCATAGGAATTATCATATAAGGAATTTTATAGTTCTTACTTTTTTTGCTGGAAGTGCCCTTCTTAAATTTTTTTTTAATTTTTAAGTTTTTGAATTTTATTTAAATCCAAGTTAGTTAACATATAGTGTAGTAATGGTTTCAGGAGTAGAACCCAGTGATTCATCACTTACATGAACCCAGTGCTCATCCCAACAAGTGCCCTCCTTAATGCCCATCACCCACTTAGCCCATCCTCCCACCCAACAGCCCTCCAGAAATCCTCAGTTTGTTCTCTGTATTTAAGAGTCTCTTATGGTTTTCCTCTCTCTCTGTTTTTATGTGATTTTTCCTTCCCTTCCCCTATGTTCACTTGTTTTGTTTCTTAAATTCCACATATGAGTGAAATCATTTGATATTTACCTTTCTTTGACTTATTTCGCTTAGCATAATACGCTAGTTCCATCCACGTTGTTGCGAATGGCAAGATTTCATTCTTTTTGATTGTTGAGTAATATTCCATTGTATGTATATAACACCTCTTCTGTATCCATTTGTCAGTCAATGGACATTTAGGCTCTTTCCATAATTTGGCAATTGTTGACAGTGCTGCTATAAATAGCCAATTTAATGTTTATGTTTAGAAAAGATACCACACCGGACAAAGGATTGACTATATGATGATATTTGCAACATACATGACAAAGAGCTGTCATCTATAATATACAAAAAACTTTTACAGGTTTATAAGTAAAAAGACTAGCCATGTAGCAACAACAAATGGGCAGGAATAAAAATATACTATTTATAGAGAAGCCAATACAAATGGTTAGCAAACATATATATACTTAAACTCACTAGCAGAGAGGAAGATACAAAGTAGAGTAAACATGAGCTATCCATTACACCTATCCCAATGACAAAAGTTTAGAAAGTGAAAGCCAGTTCTGGTGAGCATTTGGGGAAAACTTTCTCTCCTATATTATTGAAACTGTGACTCATGGTGTCATTTAGGAAAATGATTATTAAAAAGACAATGTATAGTTTTTTCGGCATTCACTCTTGGAATCTATCCCACATAAATAAAAGCACCAGTATGAAAGAATATGTGCCCAAGTTTATATTAACTCATTGTGTATTCAGCAATAAATTAGAAACCAAGGAAGCAACTACTATTAGGGAAACTGTTGAATTTTCACACCCATACCATGAATGTTACTGAGCCTGTGTTGAATTTAAAGCTATATTAGTTGACTTAAAGAAATTCCCACATTCATTGTGGAATATAAAAAAACCATGATGCGAAAGAATGTGCATGATGCAATCTCATTTTTGTTTGTGAAGCTATAACCTTTATGTTTATGTTTATAGGATTAAGTGCACATGGAGAAAAATACTGGCAGACATGTTCTAAGTTGTAAATGTAGGTTAACTCAGGATAGGGCTAAGTGGGAAGTGATTTGTGATGAGAGAAGGAAAAGAGATGGAAAAGGAGGAGGAAGCAAAAAGCAAAAATGTAAAAGATGGTGTTTTAAAAAAGTGCCTGTGACATCCAGCAGGGACACCTCTAGCTGTAGTTAATGGACAGTGCTGACTTAACTGACTCAAACAATGACCATACGTATTCTTTCATACAACAAGAAGTGTCAAAGGAGGGTAGGCTCTGTTTGATTAATTCCTGGGATAAATTATGTTATCAAGGAGACAGATACTTTCTGTTTTTCTAATCTGTCATCCCCGGGATATTGGCTATGTTCTTGTCTGTGTCTCCAATGATGGTCAAAACTCCAAGCATCACAGATAGTCACAATTATGTTCATGTTTTATGTTTATTTTTAGAAATGAGAAAACCTATCCCAGAAACCTGCCCCAATATCAATGACCAGCAGGGGCTATGAAATGTCCGCTACTGGTTTTATTGACCAGATTTACCCTCAGGCTTTGGATGGGAACCTTGTTTCTGAAAAGTGGACACCTGAATAAAACTGTGTTTCTATTTTGCAAGGAAGCAGAGAGAAATGACTGTTAGGCAGGCAATAGGGACTGCTACATATGACTGAACGCAATATATACTGATATAGGAATATATGTGGTTGTATATTATATGAAGATAGTCATCCAGTTGAATTTCAAAAAGAAAGCATATGTCCTTGGGGTGCCTGGGTGGCTCAGTCAGTTGAGTGTCTGACTCTTGATTTTGTCTCAGGTCATGGTCTCACTGGTTTGTGGGATGGAACTCCACATGGGGCTCTGTGCTAACAGCGTGGAGCCTGCTTGGGATTCTCTCTCCTATATCTCTCTGCCCCTCCCTGACACACACACACACACACACACACACACTCACACACTCTCTCTCTCAAAATAAATAAATAAATATTAAAATGAAAAAATGTATGACCTCACTGAGGAAAAAATCATAGCAGCTGTTCAATGTGTAATTTTAGAAGTGCAGTCCAAAGGTCTCTTTTTAGAGCTCTCAAATTTCAACCCAAATGGAAGAAAGTTGCTAGAGAACAAGAAACTCCACCACCTTAATACTACAATGTTTTTGTGTCATTTAAGTATTTAAGAGGTTAACCTTTTGCTCCACCCCAAGCAAGCCATTAATCTTTAAACAATACAAATTGTTTTTTATCCTTTGTTTTCCCCTTTTTAAATTTGCTTAAGGAAAGCTTGGTAGAGTCTTGTCCATTCCTATGTGATGTAAAGGATTATGCTTTGTGAACCTATTGTGTTGACTTTTAAGATAAGAGCTCTTAAGGATTTTTAAACCATCAAGCAGTATCCATCAGAACAAATAAATGAAAGATTGCTCTATTCTTTTCAGGCAGGATACATTCTGTGACCTATCTTTTCCGTGACCTACACGGCTTTAGGAGAAGAGCTTCCAGAGTTTTATTGGCAATGCCACTATTAGAAGGACTTCCCTCTCTCTTCCGAGCTCTTTGGGGGTCAGCCTTAAAGCGAGCATTAAGCGAATGGCTAATGGAATTAAGGATATAATAATAGAAGGATATAGTGAGACAATTGTATTAACAAGAAATAAATCATGTTGAATGTAAGGTAAGTGTTTTTTAATTGATTGATGGGAAGGATGCTCCACAGGTTTTGTCAGGGACTAACAGCCATTTACCTCTCCATCTATAGTAAAAAGCCAAAATGCAGAAAAAAAGATAAGAAAATTATGCAGTGGGAAGATAAATTATTCAGAGAAGATGGCCATTTTTGTGCTGACATCACTAATGCGAAAAGGCATTAAATCTTTGACACTAGCTTCATTCCTTAGGAGCTGTGGGGCTAAAGCAACGTTTTGTAGACATAAAAACTGAAATGTCTACTCCTAAAGCTATCCTCTGTGCCATGAACAGCTACCAAGGTGACTGGATACCTGAAGGAATAACTGGTTCTGTGCTTTCCAAGTTGAATAACAGTCTTGCACTTTCAAACTTAGTGTCTCTGTCTATATTATTACAACAATCTAGCTGTCAATATTTTTCATCTAGTCGACAAAGCTTGTGTGCCCTAATGTCAGGGATATAGAGAGCTACATGGGAGACATTTTAAAGTACTATTGGATAGAGAAAATCTTGACGCTGAATTTCGTAACTAAATGTTTTTTATTTTACTCTCACAGTTACCAAGTCCCCTCTTTGAGTTTAGCCCCTCTTATATCCTACATAATCCTCTTTTTCTGCAACCATTCTTACTACTTAGTTACTAAGACAGCCCTTTTCAGACCAACAATACTCTAGAGACTTCTTATTGTAAGAGTCAGATGTGAAGGAGAGTGGGTAGATTCAATCTATGTGTGGGCAGGAGCCATGCTTCTTGCTACAACTGCTTTAAGAGTTGCTTTAAATCTTCCCCCATTCCTGTATCACAATTCTTCTACTGCCTTTGGTTACTTTATTAACTAGGTTTATAAACTGCAATCCAGTAAACTTTCTTCATAATATTACAACACATAACAACAAAGAAACCTGGCTTTTATCAATATCTCCAAATTATGCCATCTCTGGAATTTTAGAGAACTTTATCCATTAAAAATTCTTTGGTCTCCCCCCCACCCCCCCTTTTTCTATTGTTGGAAAGGGTAGGGCTGGCAATTCCTGGATACCTGCTGTGAGCCAGGCACCAAGTTAAGCATTTTACATACATTATTTAAATTTATTCTCTACAACCATTCTTTGCAGTAACTATCAACATCGTTTCACAGATAAGGATACCAAGGTTTAGAGGGATTAAGTACTTTCTCCAAGCTCAAGTTGCTAATTAGAGGTAAGGAACGGGTATTGCAGTTTGAGTGGAAGGTCTAAGAACCTCCTGAGATTCTTCTAAATGTAATTTTCACATGTTAGGTTCTCTGGAAGAGAGGTTAAGAAGTTTGGGGTGAAAAATATTTATCAGTGTGAAAGGAAAGGAGAGGACACAGGACAGGACAGGGCAGAGGAAGTAGTCAGACCTTAATGCTAGCAAACATTCCATCTGAGTGTCCTGCAATGGGCTGAAATGAGCAGGCCTTTGTCCTCTTATCTTGATCAGTCAGGCTGCCCCAGGAAGGACATGAACTTCTGCAAGGAGGCTTGAAAGGCTCCAGGAAGGAATTGAGTAAGAGGCAGCAAGTCCTTCCTTGAAAGGGATCTGAACAGCACATCTCTATCTATCATGAAAATATCTTAATGGTATCTATAGTGGGCAGTAAAAAATGGACTAAGTAAATGGTTTCTTTTTCATTGTGATTGTGTTATCCAATGTGATAGGAGATGTATAATGGGTGAATTTGGATAAAGAACTCAAGCTTGGATTCTTTGTTAATAAGATTGCACTCTACATATAGCCTTAACTCATTTTCTCTTAAAAGAATTGGACAGTTCTACTAATTTTGTGTCCAAAGACCAATGACTATACCAACTATCCCTCCTGATGTCTATTTCTTTCCATTGCAAACATCAAGTTGACCAAATTTACCTTTGTTTGGCATCACTTATTCCACATTTTTTTGAATACTCAATCCTCTTCTTGGCTAGCTCAATTCTTTCTATCTTAATATATATTTACTGATCTAAAAATTAGCCCATAGTTTTTGTTCAATTGCTTTTTATTCTCATTACAAATTTTAGCCGATAAGAACATTAATTTAAAAATATCTAGTATGTTCTTCCTACTTTTTATGTATAGTGGCCTATGTATAAAATAAGCCTACTTACCTAGTTCTTTAGGTACATTGCATTATGAATTTGTCTTCAATGTACCTTCCTGTTAATTTCCCTTCAGCCAGTATTTTGACCAGGTTAACATGATAGGATTGCCACAATTCATCCTATTGGTATCTTTTGTGAAGAAGGCAGGACTCATACTTCAAGTTTCAAGTTCTTCAAGGCTCAGCACTTGCTCAATCTGAGATACTATTTCTAATTACTTTCTAGAAATTTTATTGGTTACTGTAGCCCATTGCAAAAATAAATAAAGGAAGATTCACTTAAAATTGAGTCAGGAAGCCCTGAAGGGGAGGTCTCACATGCATACCATTCACTGAAGCCTGAAGAACCAACAGGAAGGAAGGTGATTATGTCAACAAAGGAGGACATTTTTCACATATGAATTTATCTCCTGCCTTTAAGAAAGGGAAGGAAGATCTCAACTTGTCCCAGCAACAAGGCACTAACCACTGCTTGCAGCCAATGAAAAATTGTCATAACCTCAAACTCTTGGTCTTTTCCAATAAATTTTGTTCAGAACAACCATCCCGTATTTTCTCCTAAAACCTGATAAAAACTGACCTTCCCTTTGTCTCTTTAGGCTTGTCTATGGTTTGCATCCTGAATTGCAATTCCTCTGCTATTCCCAAATACACTCAGTTGTTTTTACTCATATAAAATTGTTCTTTGCTCTGTTTAAAGTTAACACCATTAACTTATTTACCATTACTGATTTTGTGATCAGTGTTCTCCTTGTTTAAAGCATCCACCAAGTTTACATAAAGGTTGTTATTTCCCTGCCAAAATTCTTTTAACACTAGTTGTCACAATGCTTGTCTTGCTAATTCAACATTCTTTCTTAAGAGTGTGTACCTTTGCCCTTGTGTCTTCTTGGAATACACTTGTGATGGGAAGATTGGCAACTTCCCCTCCCTTCCAAGCTCCATCATAGCTAAATTTTGAGTTAAATGGATGTAGCATCATCTCTGACCTCTACTCACTAGATGCCAGCAGCAAGGCACCCTCCCCTCCCCAGTTGTGATGTCTCCAGATATTGTCAAATGTTTCCTGAGGGAAAAGATTACCACAGATTGAAAGCCACTGGCATCGACTATACTTCTCAGGGATTGTGGTTGAGGGAGAGGTTAAAAGGACAGAGCAATCTGTGAAAAGAACTTAGGGACGGGAAAGGAGGACCAAGTTTGGAGTCAGAGGCATTGTCCGTAGAGAATTTTCCTTCTCTCATAAAGCTCTATGTCTTAAGGTACGATCCATTTAGAAATTCAAGAGAAAGTTCAAGTGTACTAGAACTTTAATCTGTACCTTCCTGAGCTATAATTATTTTCTGAGATTTCCTTAACATTTCACTAAAGGTATTTGCATTTCCTTGAACAGGTAGCTCAAGGTGTTGGGAATGGTGAGTGTACATATGAGAAAGGATTCATGGGTTTCATTAGGGTGGGGGTCCCAATCCTAGAACAGTCAACTATGGGCAAGAGAGTTGTATCATATAAGTTTCTGTTGCAGCCATGTTGCTGAGAAGAAAGAGAAGTAGTTCCTAGAATAATTATAATATACCTTAAGTTTATTTGGTGCTTACTATATGCCAGGAATAATATTAATTATTTTACCTGTATCATTTCATTTATTTCTCAAGTATATTTTGAGGAAGATACTGTTTTTAATCCCACAGTATTATAGAGATAAAACAGAAGTTCAGAGATAGTAGATACTTTGTCTTATTTCTTAGGCAAGACACAATAGAACTGAGATTTGAGGACAGGCAACCTGACACTACAGCCATTCTTCATATTCCATCACCAACATCTGCTTCAAGATTTGCCCTTGGACTATAGTCCGTGAATCCTTGTTTTCTAGTGTCCTAATGAGAGGTTAAGTCAGCTCCTGAGAGTTGATGTGATGATAGATAGGGATTGAATTTCAGCACTAGGAACAGGACTGGAGCCTTTGGAAGGTGGGAATATTGTCAAACAGTGGAAGTGGGAAAAGCATTGGGAAGGGAATAAGAGAAGAATAAGATAAAGAACATAGAGGCCAGGAATCAAGTAAGAGAACAAAATGTGCTATGGGCCCAGTTGTCATAGTTTCTGATTTTCATCATCATAATAAAAATAAGACTGAGGAAGTCAAGGATCAAAGATTTTAAGGTACTATAAGCAGTTTGGAAATGGTTGATTCTGGTTATAAAGCTAGATAAGGAAGTGAATGAAGCTAAGAAGAAAATGGTGGATTAGGAACATAAGATGGTGCATGGCAATATAAGAGATAGAAAATCAGGATATCGAGGGCAGGAGGAGGGTATTTCAAGAATTAGATGTTGGAAGTGGAACAAAATTATTCCCATGTCATACTGCTGCCTGGATGGTGGTAAACCCTATTTTTTACAAGAGGCGAAGGACTAGCTGAGAGTTAGGATTTTGGCCGTTAGACCCATCTCCTCATATTTGGTGGTGTTCTTTGTTTTTCTTCAGAGGGTTTGATGAATTTCCCAGGCCCATCATCCATTTCCCTCTTGTACACTGAAGCGATATATAATGGGATGATTTTGGATTTTGAAGTTGAATTTCCAAGTTTAAGTTCTGTTTCTCTTATTAGCAGTGTTACCCTTATCAATTATATGAGGGTTTTGAGCCTCGCTTTCTTCATCTGTAAAAAGGGTATGGCAACAGCTTCTTCACAACAGGTTCTGAAGATAGCAATGGAAAAAGCATTTTGCAAATGTGAAGAGTTGTTATTGTTTTCTTTTAATGTCCCAATTTCTCTTTAAAATGGGGTTGGTAGACTTTGCAGAGGTCTTTCTTATTCATCTCTGTATCCTCAGTGCCAGATATACTGACTGGCCCATAGTGAGTGGAAAATATTTGTGGAATAAATGAATGACCTGATTAATAAATGAAATTTACAGTAACACTATTTGATATGTAATTGAATATGGCATTAAGGTAGGCCATCTTATATCTAACCCAAGAGACTTCAGTAATTTTTAAAATATGAAAAAGATTTTTATTTTAAGATATACTGGTCTTGCAGGCCTGAATCTGTAGGACAATGTTAAAACAAAATTTAGTGCTATCAAAAAGTTTGAAATCTTTATGTCTACAACCCTGAAAATTGTTTACTTAAATTTTATACAACTTCTAGCTTCTTTTTCTTCTAGAGAAAGAAGAAATAATTCTAGTAATAATTATTAGTAATTATTATTATTAATAATTCTAATAATAATTCATTATTATAGGTCAATCTGGTATCAGTCTGGTGACATCTCAATATCTATTGCACTAAATTGATTGTAATAGTTCTTAATTTTTTTTTGATCATTTCATAGTGTCATTTCCTGTGATTTAATTTATCTTTGATATTAAACAAAGATTCCAGACTGTCAATGCAATTTTGCCCTGAGCAAGCTCTGAGGTAGTATTCTTAGTTCTCCTTTGAGACAACTCTCTTTTGAGCGACTATCTTTTGAGATACTACTAAATTGTAGAATCATTTATTATCTAAAGGTCTTGATTTGTTGGACTTCTTAATATTTGTATGGTCAATTCTCACCCCAAAGATTATGCCTTTAGCAAAAGGAAGATTTGGTACAAAAAGTTGAATATAGATGGTGGCACTCTGAGCTCAAGTTGTGCTATCTTTTTTTATAGAAGAACTTTATGCACTCTTACAGGAATGTTTTAATATTTAATACACAAGAGCTGTAATTTTTCATGGGAAATTGAAGTCAAATCTGAAGCATTAAAAAATTAACCACAGCAAACTGAATTTTCCAAATGAAAGATAATGTCTACTGTGGAGTAGAGCTTTGTTTTGATTAATGCAAAGATGGGAGTGGGAAAGTTCCCTGAATCTTCATAAGTTTCCAAATGAGGTTTTGTGTTGTCTACAATCTGGAAGTGTTGGTTTATTGAGCTAGGGGCTCGTGGAATAAAGAAATTGGATTGATATGATGAGCTAATAAATCTACTACCTGAATCTATTATAGCCAGAGAACTTATACATTTATTTTTTCCCTTTACTACTCTGTGCAGAGAATTCTGTGTACTGGTTAGAATCATGGACTTTGGAGCTAGCCTTCCTGGGTTCAAGTCATACTAATTATACGGCCTTGGATAAGTTCTCTTTTTTGTGATTCAGTTTTTGAATCTATACAAGGGAGATGATGATAATACTAATATTCCTAGGTAGTTGTGAAGATAAAATTTACTAATCAATTCAAAACACTTAGGCTCTGGCACAAAATAAGAGCTAAAATATTGTGCCTATGTATTTTTGTTTGTCTGACATCTGAATTTCACAATTGCAGGGCTGCTTTTCTTTTGGCCATTTTAGCTTTCATCCCTATTCTGTGGGTTGGAATGACCACATGCATCTTTGACTCAGTTTCATTGTTAGGTTGACCAGGAACATGTCTTCTGTCATGAATTCACAATATTTATAGAACCATATTTGCAAATAGATATCATTCCGCAATGTAGTGCTTATTTCTTAGATACAGATACAATAGAGACCTATACTGCATTGTGCTGGTCCATAGCTGACAACACTAATAAAAGAACTGTTTTTAAGTGTGGGAAGGAAATAAAAGTCTTTTTGAAGCCTAAAGTAAGTCAGCCAGATAAAGCTTATAGAAATAGAGGAGTGCCAAAAATGTTTAAACATGGCTAGATTATTCCAACAATGAAATGTTAGTTGCAGTGAATATTTACTGAACTCTATGACTGAGAGAGCTTAGACTCTTACCACAATGTACATCATAACCACTCTCTGTATACTTGATATTAATATGGCATGCTCTGGGATGAGTATTTTACATGTATTATCTCACACGGCATGACACTGTGATAAAGTGAATTATTTTGCCTTTTACTAATGTGAGACTGAGGCCTGGGAAGGTTAAATAACTTGCCCAAGATCCTATGTGAATAAATGGAATAATATGAACTTTGATGCAGGCCTGACTTTAAAACCCAACATCTTATTCGTATGCAGTATTTCTTCTCAATGCTTTGCAACAGTTTGGGGAAGCCCTGTGGTCAGCTTGGTAATTGTGGACAGCATAGTAATACCCATGTAAAGGCCTCATGGAAAATAATGATGTTGTAAGTGCTTTGTTGTGACTGTGGCAAGTTATTTAACCTCTCCTAACTTCAGGCTTCTCACTTATACAATGGATATAAGAATACTGTATAAGATTAGTATGAGGATTAAATCAGGAAAAGCATACCAACACACAGTAAAACTTCAGTAGAGATTCTTTCTCTTTCTCTTCTTATTGGGTTATCTCTTTCAATTGGTAAGTCACTGTTAAATCGTTTTAGTAATGAGACAAGAGATAAATAGCTGCCATTATAGTGGTGGGGGGAGGACCTAACGGAGAGACTCATTACGCTGATCACAGTCCTAAAAGGACCACACCCTATCCTCTCACCATTCAAATAGATGAGGATTCACTTGCAGACAGTAACAATTCTCTGCAAGTTCTACAGTTCCAGTCCTGGAGCGTTGGCCACAGGAGGCATCCAGGACATGTTTGTTGCTTCACTGATTCAAAGAAGAGGAAAGAAACAAGATATTGGCCATCTTGACTTAATTTTAATATTAAAAAAAATTTGTTTTTGAGAGAGAGCGCAAGTGGGGAAGAGGGGCAGAAGAAGAGAGAGAGAATCTTTAAAAAAATTTTTTTTAATGTTTATTTATTTTTTGAGAGAGAAAGACATAGTGTGAGTGGCGGAGAAGCAGAGACACAGAATCTGAAGCAAGCTCCAGTCCAGGCTCCAAACTGTCAGCACAAGAGCCCAATGTGGGGCTCAAACCCACAAACCGTGAGATCATGACCCAAGCCGAAGTCGGACACCCAACCGACTGAGCCACCCAGGGGCTCTGAGGGAGAGAAAACCTTAAACAAGCTCCATGCTTAGCACAGAGCTTGACACAGGGCTCTATCCCACGGCCTTGGGATCATGACCTGAGCTGAAATCAAGAGTCAGACATTCAACAGACTGAACCAGGTACCCCTTAATAATTTTAATAGTCAAATTGTGGAGGTCGTTCTTTTATTATTATTTTTCTCCTATAGTTTTCTAGGACATTGGTCTTTGTTTAGACTAACTAGAACACTTAGGCACTGGGTAATTCAACCAATCATCTGAGAACCTGGATGTACTCTATCTAATGTTAACTATTAAAAAAATTTTTTTAAAGTTTATTTATTTTTGAGAGAGAGAGAGAGAGAGAGAGAGAGAGAGAGGGAGAGAGAGGCACAGAGAGAGGGAGACACAGAATCCAAAGCAGGCTCCAGGCTCTGAGCTGTCAGCACAGAGCCCGATGTGGGGCTTGAACCCACAAACCATGATATCATGACCTGAGCTGATGGTGAATGCTTAACCGACTGAGCCACCCAGGTGTCCCATAAAATATTTTAAGAATAATTTTTACAATTAATTTCTTCAGAGATCTAAATGAGCTTTGTGCTTACATTTCTAAGTGCTAGGAAACTTGGATCTAAAAGTAAAAACAACCAAAGTTTGTTTCAAACTTTTCCTCTATGTAGGTAATCAATCTGTAAGAGTCCTGGTGCACCAACTGGTCTCATGTGGCATCTTCAACACGGTTGGCTTGTTCTGTTTCCCCAAATTGCCGTAGAATTATCTGAATTATACCTCCTATATGTTGGTTATGTTTAATAGTTTTCTTCATAAGTCAAGTCCTTTAAATTCACAACAACGAAGATTGTACTGATGAGGAAACTGAGGCCCAGAGGTTGCAAATAACTTGGCAAAGTTTATACAAGTAGGGAGTGGCAAAGCTGGAATTCTGTCCCAGGTAGGCTTAGATGCAGAGGTTGTAACTTGCTTCTTTATTGTATAGCCTCTGAACAAGTCAGGTGCTGACCTTACCCTCACACTCAACAGTTCAGGGAACTCACTCCAAACTGCATGGACCCACTCCAGTGACATCTGTAGGAGGAAAAGAAGCAGACCTCCCTTTGCCTTGGGTCATGTCTGGGTCTGCTGTGTATCTGCTGCCATCACCATGGCTTGTCAGCAAGTTCATTCTTAAAGTGAAACGTAGTTGCTTTCTTTTTTCACAAGGTTTATACCTCCACCTCATTAAACCTCCCTTTTCTGCCTTTTGCTTCTCTTTTCTCTTCTTGGGATTTTGTAGGTGATTAACTACTTGACTCATGTGAAGACAACTGGTTCCTACTAACAAAGTGGTTGGCCGCCTAGAAAAAAACCTCTTCGATACTGTGTTAAATTGACCATTCTCTTCCTTCTTTTTAATTTTTCTAAATTGAGAGCCACATTCATGATGGAGCAGCAGGATGACAGAACGTGGGGACATTACCAGCCACCTCGATAATGGCCCTGCTACTTTACTGGGCCATCACCTCCTTCCTGATGCTCTCCCAGGGAAGCAGCAGGCCCTGGGGTTTCAGCTTGGGAGAGAGCTGCAGAATGAGGTTTCATGCTGGGGGGTGAAGATTAATCTCTGAGTGGCATTCCTGCGGAGGGTTTAAATGGCACCAATTTGGGAAGGATTTGTCCTGGAGGTCTGCTGAATTCCACCTTTTCTCTCAGTGAACACTGGTGATTACCTCTGAGTGCCCCCAGAGGCAGCCTCCCACATGTCAAATACATATGGCTCCATCTAGGAGCTCATTGCTCTCCGTTCAGTTATCGTGGGCTGTTCACTCTGCCTCCCCGAGCCCTACATCTTCCTGAGCCATTTAGGCCACTTGTGCTCATGGTCTCAGATTCACACTGAAATGCTTTGAAAATGCAAAGGTAAACAAAGGTTTAACCTGGTGGGTAGGGAAAATCACTTCGACCTCTTTTGACTTAAAAGCTGCTATAAACACTTGAGTCATTATTATTCCCAAGGCTTAAAACCACCTCATTGCCACCATGCTGGGTAAAAGCTGTCCAGGTTCCCAGCATGGCTTGGCAGACATCAGTTAGGGCCAAGTCCATGTGAAAAAGCACTGTGGATGGACCAGCCCCTGGTGCGCGCTCTCAGCCCTGCTTGCTGGATAATGGTCAGGTGCTGCTTTCCTCACCTCATAAATAGAAAGCTGTTTATTTAAATTTTCTGTGAAAGAGAGAATTTGGGGATTATTCATTGTTCCAAATTCCCCCCTGGTAAGTAAAAAATAAGTGGAATCCAAATTAAGTTTTATATGATCATCTCTGGTATTTATGCAGTTTGTGCGAAAATGCTGGAACCAGATCCCCATGGATGTTTTTGGCTCTGGGTGTGTGCTGTAGGCAATCGTTGAGTATTTTCTCATTAAATACAGTGTTGGTTTTTTGTTCCATTTACTCCTAGAAGTCAGAGAAACAGCAGAAATGGAGTAGAGACTCTTGGGAGATGAATCTAAGGACGCAGAACTCGTGCCCTCTTCATTTATTCTGCTTACAGCAATAGGTTCCTCACAGACCCTTCCAATGGGAATGAGCCTGGAGCCGGGAATGAGATAGGAGATAAATGGTGTTTTTATGAGGAAAGGTCAAGGAATAGAGAGAAGAAAAAAAATCAGGAATTGATTGTTTTTAACTGCATGAATCATTATTTTAGAGAAGCTAAGCCTGAAAACTTTGCAGCAGGAGAATAGAAATGGCATTCATTCATTTACAAAATGGGCATTTATTGAATGTCCCACTGTGTGCCAGGCTGTAGTATAGATGAAAAGATTCAATCTTTGATCTGAAAGAATATGCATTTCATAGATATTTTATATATATAATTTTTTTGATGAATAAGGATATTTATTTTATTTTTTATTTATTTATTTTATTTTTAATTTTTTTATTAAGGAATAATTAACATGCAGTGTTATGTTAGTTTCAGTTGTACAATATAATGATTCTGTTCTGTACATTGCTCAGTGCTCATCATGGTAAGCGTACTCTTTAATCCCCTTTACTGATTTCACCCATCCCCCACCCAGCTCCCCTCTGGTAGCCATCAGGTTGCTCTCTATATTTCAGAGTCTGATTTTTGTTGGTCTTTTTTTCTTTGTTCATTTGTTTCTTAAATTACACACATGACTGAAGTCATGTGGTATTTATCTTTCTCTGACTGATTTTTTTCACTTAGCATTATGCCTTCTAGGTCCATCCATGCTGTTGCAAATGGCAAGATTTCATTCTTTTCTTATGATTGAGTGGTATTCCATTGCATATATACCATATCTTCTTTATCCATCCATCTATTGATGGGCTCTTGGGTTGCTTCATATCTTGCCTATTGTAAAGAATGCTGCAAGAAACCTAGGGGTGCATGTATCTCTTTGAGCTAGTATTTTTGTTTTCTTTGGGTCAATATCTGGTAGTGGAACTACTGGATAATATGACAAATTTTTAAATAAAAATATATATATAAAATATTCTTTCCCAGCCAGGATATTGGAAAATCATTAAATAAAATTAGGTCTTAGAAGCCTTGACTTCTCCACCTGCAAGCCTCCTCCCTCCCTACCCTCATCCAGCCCATGTCCCTTTGTGACCTAAACCACACAGGTTTTGACTTAAAGGGTACTATAAATTCTCCATTTCAAAATGCAAAATGATGTAATAGGAGTGTAGTGTTCTGAGTCACTGTCTTAGGAATCTCTTTGGTCCTTCACTTTGAGAACTCAGTTAATGCTGGTGTTAGCTGGAGAGGTGGACCTTTCCATCTGCTGCTAGATTTTTGTGTCTTGAAAACCTTACTTGGCTCTGCTGTTTTGGCTTACTTAGTTCATATTTCTAAAAAAAAAAACCAAACCCATGACTTTATTGTCATTTTTCTCCTCTATTCTTACTTTCACCAGACAGTTTAATCATTAAGAGTTCATTTGGCTGAGAATAACAGACAATCTACCAGTGGCTTTAAAAAGTGGGGTTTGTGGATTTTACACAGTAAGAAGTTCAGAGGTAGGTTGATCAGGGCTGGTGTAATACTTCAGTGATGCCATCAGGCACCAATCTTTCCCTAAGTTTGCTTTGCCATCCCTTCTATGTATGCCATTATCCTCTTGATTCTTTCCTTGTGATTACAAGATGGCTGTCATACCTCCAGCCCAAACATCTGCATTTCTTTTTTTTTTTTTTCAACGTTTATTTATTTTTGGGACAGAGAGAGACAAAGCATGATCGGGGGAAAGGCAGAGAGAGAGGGAGACACAGAATCGAAACAGGCTCCAGGCTCTGAGCCATCAGCCCAGAGCCTGACGGCGGGGCTCGAACTCACGGACCGCGAGATCGTGACCTGGCTGAAGTCGAACGTTTAACCGACTGCGCCACCCAGGCGACCCCAAACATCTGCATTTCAATCAGGAAGCTGAGGAATGAGAAAGAAGCCAAGGGTTATGCCAGCCAAATGTAACCCCCCCCCCTTAAAAAAAAAAGAAAAACAAAAACAAGAGATATCAAAGCTCTCCCAGAAATCCCGCCTAATAAATGCTTACATCTCAGAACTATATTACAGGGTCAGAAAGGCAGGCTGGGAAATTCAGAGATGATGGTAGGTGCTGAGATCCTAACTAACAAAGAGACGGCCATACTGTGCTCTTAAACTCATGAGCAGTATTCAAAATTTCAGGGGCAGCCTATAGAGCAAACTTGGAAAGGGATTGGGGAAGACCACTTTGAGGTGAATTAATATTAGACCTAAAATAATGATGGCATTCTCTCATCTAACCAAAAAAGTAATTGTCATAAAACATGAATACTTTTGGGGAGAAAATTTATTGGGACTTTTTAAAAAATAGTAGCTTTCCTGAAGTCAGAAGAATATAAGCAAACATTCTTCAAGTTTCATCATAGATCTGATAGAAACCAAGTAAAAATAAAAGATGAATGTGAGGCAGGTGAACTTAAAAAAAAATTGAGCACTGATTCCTGTTAGACTGGCCTTAATTTCTTTAAGGCTTAAGGAATGTGGGCTGTTTTAATTTTTTTTTTAACGTTTATTTATTTTTGAGACAGAGACAGACAGAGCATGAATGGGGGAGGGTCAGAGAGGGAGAGAGGGAGACACAAAATCTGAAACAGGCTCCAGGCTCTGAGCTCTCAGCACAGAGCCCGACGCGAGGCTTGAACTCACGGACCGCGAGATCATGACCTGAGCGGAAGTCGGATGCCTAACCAACTGAGCCACCCAGGCCCCCCTGTTTTAATTTTTTAACACAGAATTTTCATAATGTTATCAATAGTGTCCTCATATACTTCTCATACCCAAAATATATACGTTGGCTGATGAAATGAACTGGTAATTTTTTTTTTCAAAATAAGACAGGAATCACAATGATTCACCTTTAGTTGCTACATAACAAAGAAATTAACAAGAGCATCTAAATTTCTATTTTTTGGCACATACCAGATGACTTAGTTAAGCAAGCATTTTCACAAAACTTCTTTTGTCCTATAAAATTTACAAATGAAAAATTTTTGTAACATGTAGACTATCTTTCTCTTCTGCATCCAGCTTTGTCTTCTGTGGATCAAGAAAGATGGTTCTTTAAGACTCTGAGAGATTAAATTTGAGAGTGACATCTTCTTGGGCACTCCAATCCATCACATCAGAGAACCCAATTACCTTAGTGATCATTGACTAACTACTGATAAGAGAATCTCCAAAATGTTGTCCTTCCAAGCCAAGGCCAAAGTATAAATAAAGCTTTCAACTAACCAAAGCACGCTACAGTTTCAGCCTCTATTTGCAGAGAGATCCTTTAAAAGTCTGTTGCTCTGGTTTACTGCTTACTTTTTCAACAAAAGAACCAATACCAGGGAGTGATCACTTGTCCACTGTGAACAGGTCCTAGTGCTTGTAATGACTCCACATATCACCATCCTTACTTGTACTGTTTTGCCCATAGCTTCACAGAGAAGGGATTCAGAGGGTTTTATCTATATCTAGAATAAAATATTTCTGGACCTTTAGGTTGAGAAGGTAGGGAGACCACTTCCTCAGTAGGTATGTATACCTACAGCCATGTAAATTCAGACAGAGAGGGCTAAGGGGCTTATGGTCACCAGGAATGAGACTTTCCAAATCTCAGCTCTGGTAATATTTTTCTCCAGAGATTATATTAAAAAATCATTTTGGGAATAAGAATAAGAGAAGAAATGTTCATCAGTGTTGTCTTCCTTCCTTCCTTCCTTTTAGAGAGAGAGAGAGAGAGAGGCATGGGGGGTGGAGGAGAAGGAATCTTAAGTAGGTTCCATGCTCAGGGTGGAGCCTGATGAAGGGCTTGATACCACTGTCCTGAGCCAAAATCAAGAATCAGACACTCAGCCAACTGAGTCATTCAGGTGTCCCAACAGTGTTTTATTTCTTATACTTTAAAATAAGCAACAGTGCATGTAAACTCCTGAGATGTTAATATGTCTGTGAAGTAGGGGCTTTATTACAAAGGAGACATAGGAAAGTGCAGTGATGCACCAGCCCCTAGAGCAAATGAAAGGTGGAATTAAGTGTAGAAGTTAGGACCATGGTTCTATCTGTGAAGACTACTATAGCATCCATTTTCTTATTTGTGATCACCTCTTTGTTGTGACACACACATCACTGAATCATCAAAGCTCCCATCATCTCCTTGCTTCAGATCTCTTGAAGAACATTGATGTTCATAAAGTCATCTAACAAGGACTTACTGAGTCTGCTTGTTCTGGGACACGCAAGGTGCCAGGGACACAAAGATGAACCAGACATGTCCATTTAGGAGCTCATATCTAGAAGAAGACTGTGAGGACAGACATTTAGAGCAAAAGTTTAAATATAGGGCTATCTGGGCCTGAATGAGGGAGATGTAGACAAAGCATAGTGATGTAATGTAGTGTAACAGTGAAAAGTATGAACCCTGGCTTCAGGCTTTCAGGTTCAAGTCCCGGACTCAACTTAGTAGCACTGTGACCTGTCAAGTAACCTAGGTTTCTCCCTGTCTTAATTTCCTTACTTGAAAAATGTGTATAGGGGCGCCTGGGTGGCTTGGTCAGTTAAGCATCCGACTTTGGGACTTCGGCTCAGGTCATGATCTCACGGCCCGTGAGTTCGAGCCCCACGTCAGGCTCTGTGCTGACCACTCAGAGCCTGCAGCCTGTTTCAGATTCTGTGTCTCCCTCTGTCTCTGCCCCTCCCCTGTTCATGCTCTGTCTCTCTCTGTCTCAAAAATAAATAAATGTTGAAAAAAAATTTTTTTTAATTAAAAAAAAAAGAAAAATGTGTATAATAATAGTACCTCTTTTTTGTGGGGATTAAACAATGTAACATGTCTAAAGTACTTATAACATTGGCTAAATACATAGTAAGTCCTATGTGAATTTTGACTATTGTTATTATTTCACGAGACCACAAAATAAGAGACATCAACTTTCCTCTGGTAGGGACAGTTTTATAGATTAGATAAGACTTGACCTGAGTCATGATAATCCGAGGTTATCAGAGAGGACTATGAGGAGAGGGACACTCCAGGAAGACAGAGAAAAATGGGTAAAGGCACAGTAATTTGGTGTGGCTGATACTAAGTCTTTGACTGGGTTGTGGAAAGGAGACAGGGTAAACATGAAGTTAGGGAATAGGTCTCATATGCCATGCACAATAGTTTAGACCTTAAAATCCTACACATGAAGAAGCGCATATGGATCCTTCTGAGTAAAAATCACATGATCCAATTTGTGTTTCTGAAAGCTCACTAAAGAACCATCATAAAAAGTGGATTGGAAAGTGAGGGTCTGGAAGAAATCAACCTTTATTCATTGTTTACTAAGTTCTGGACATTAGAAATAAAAACAGGTGTATGACATTGTCTTTCCTTTGAAAGACCTGGAACCTATCTGAGGGGACAGAGATACACACACTTAAATGTAGCACGGTTTGATAAGTATTATGCTACAGTACAGCTGAGGCAGCATTGGAACACCAGGGAAGGGACAATTATTTCTGTGAGGGGAGGTGTGGGGGTCAGAAAACAATAATGGGGAAGTGGCATACCAGCTATATAATCATATGGTATGTTCATGGACCAGCCCACATCAAGAGCGGTTTAAGATAGTGTGTGATGGGAGAACATGTAGAACGGAAAAGTGAGTTTGAAAGCTATATGAATTGAGAGTGGTCTTTATTTATAGGGAGTAAGGAACTATTGAAGATTTCTAAAACATGGGAAAGCGTTATAGTTGTGGGAAAAATCTTAGGCTTTAGAGACTCATAGACTTGAGTTTGAATCCCTTTGTGGTTTGCAAACTGTGTGACCTTGGCAAGTTCGCAAAATCTTTCCAAACCTCAATTTTCTCATGGGGATGATAATAGCACCTTTTTTGTCTTGTAGGTTTTAATGAGGATTAAATGAGTAAATAAATACATGGGAAGTACTGGGAACTGTGTCTGGGAGGTATCTGACACAAAATAAATAAATATTGTTATAATTTTAATTGTATTTTGAGGTGTATAATTCATGGGTTGGCAAACTTTTCCTGCAAAAGGCCAGATAATAAATAGTTGAGGCTTTGGAGGCCATACCACATCCACTGCAACCACTGGATTGCCATCTTAGCAACAGAGCACCAAGAACAAAGTCTAAATGAATGGGTGTGATTTCATTCCAACAAAACTTTACAAAAACAGGCTGCCGTGTAGATCGGTGCCTGGGCTACAGATTGCCAACCCCAGTTATAGGTGGTGAGGATACAAGATGATGAACTTGTCTAAGGACGGAAAGTGATCAAATTGGATACAGCAGATGCTGGAGCATGGGGGAACACCAGCATTCTGGGTGGATGGATGGACAGAGGCCAATGAAGTCATGGTTGGGAAGGGCTGTCCTAGCTATAGGCCTTCTGAGTGTCTTCCTGGTAGCATGAGGATTTATTGAAGACACTGAAACTAAACATTCATGCCCTATTTAATTAATTTTAAGGGAAGGCCTGTCAGGAGGTGGTAAACAAAAGAGCGATGTTAGCATTTTAACAAGGGTGCCAGCCTGTCCACTTTACGAGATTTAACCTCATGTCCCGAACAAACTTTCTTTCATTTATTCCTCACCGTTTTGTTTTACATCTCATATTTCTTCCTCCTCCCTCCCCTTCTAATGCTGCTTCTCCTCCTCTGTCACCCCCCCCTCATGTGCCCACCACAATACCAGGTGGGTAAGATGATAATCATCGAGCCAGCTATTATGAGCAGTATAAACAAATGACAAATCTCTGGGCACAGGAAAGGTAACAAGAGGCTGATCAGTAGTTCTAGTTATCTTTCCTTCATGTTTATTGCAGTCTGGTGCAGTTATTTCTAAGGGCCTGACATTGATCGACAGCTTCTATTAAGGCCTATCCAGGGCAGCTGGATTGAACAGATACATTAAATAAAGCAGTTATTGCTTTTCATTGCCTTTCCGTAAAATATCACTGCTAAATAGCTTCTGCCATCAGATGCAGTTAGGTACATGGTTTTAATTTGAGGGACTGCTTTATAACACTGCACAATTGACACTGGCCTTTGTTTCCCCTACAATAATGATTGTGTACATCCTGGAGAATTGATGGGCTGTCCTTTGAGGTAGTGTGGGGAGGAGGCGGGAGGAGTGGGCTCTGGCTTTGTTGTTCTCCCTCTCTCTCTTTTTATACATGCCAGGTTTGTCACTTGTTTGCAGCACAGGCAGGAACAATGTCAAGCGAGGGACCTTATCTCAGGATGTTGTAATGTAGGGACTGTAAGCCTTCGCCTGGAGACCAGATAAGCGCAACCTTACAAGCCTGGAGGAAGACGGGGTGGGGGGGGGGGTGGGTGTGTGATTGAGACAACAATGGGAAGCTGTCGGGTGCCCTGTTTGCTACAGCTCTTTCTGGTGCCACAGAAATATATGCATGTGGAACGGTGCATAACAAGCATGAAAATAAAAGTCTGGAATGTTCATCTAATAATGATGTATTTGGAGCAGGATTATGCTGCCCAATGATATTCTTGTTTTATCTCTGGGCTAAACGCTGGGGCAGCTGTGTGCTTTGGCACAGTCTTCTGTCCCTCCTTTTGTGTGCTGCATATTAATCCTTTATTGAAGTAATTAAATGTGTGCTTAATGGCAATGAGCTGGCAGAATGAACGTACAATTGAATTAGCAGTTATGATTGGGAGCATGCTACAAAATGAACTAAATGCAATTACTGTAGGCATTTCTTTCTCCAAGTCGAATCTGGCTACATGACATGACTTAATTAGAGGTGGTTAGATACACTAACTCCCTGATCCTCAAGTGGGCTGTCTGAATTTTAGTTGGAACCCCTTGCCCCACCCTTATTCAGATGCTGTCAGCAAAGACCCCTAATCTTAGCTCTCCGGCCATGAGGATACGGTCTGAATTCTCATAGACCAAACAGGAACAGGAATAGAAACATCTTCAGCAGGATTCTTGCTGGGTAAAAATCTCTACCGATCATTGGTCCAGCTGTTTGTCTAGGTGAGTGAGAGAGCCACAGCAGGACCTGCATGCTTTGTGAACTGAGGCATGCTTTGTGAACTAAGGGACAGCAAATGCCCCGATGTCAACAACAGAACTGTCCTCGGAGGGTGAACTGTGCTTTAAGCCTCTAGCTTTTCAGCCGCTAATGTGACTCCTGGGTAGATGGTCACCCTTGAGTTCAGAAGCCTCCAGCAGAGGAACCTGAACAGATTTTGAGCTCTTAAGGGCACACCTGGGCAGGCACTCAATGCTTGCAATGCACTGCTCCATGGAGAACTCGAAATAAGAAATGACTAATGTGTTATACCATCTTAGAGCTTTGTAACTGCGCCTCTATAGAAGTTCAATTTAATGGCTCTCAATCCTAGCTGCCCAAGAGAATTCTCTGGAGTACTTTAAAAATATTGATGACCAAGCTCCACCTCTAGAGTTTTAATTGTCTGAGGTGGGCTCAAGGTATTGCTAGTTTATAAAAACTCCTAGGTGATTTTAAGTATACCAAGGACTGAGAAACACTAACTTTACTTTTATTTTTATTAATCTGCTTTCTTACCTTTTTTTTTTCAGTGTACCTTGGCATTCTGCAATATTTTTTGGGGGTGGGGGGGGAATTGACTCATAGGAACATGAGTAATGGTGGATGTCAGCAGATCATAATGGGGTACTAGAGTGGTCGTCTTAATCTAAAACACAAAGTTATAGCTTCTTGTCATCTCTATGATGATCCTGGGGCTACTTTGGAAACTCAGTGCTGATTTATAATCCCATCAATTCCTGACCTCCCAGATCTGTCCAACAAGCAAGGGCTCTCATTAGTCGTGCCCCCCCTGTTTTGCTTAGAGTTATTTACCAAGAGGCCAATCAATATTCTATGAACGGACAGTGGGATGTGAAACTCTCATCAATCCATTCCATTTTCTTTTCTCAAAATGGTTGGTGGAAGCAGGAGGGGCAACTTGCTACAAAAGAGGAGGCAAAACCCCATTTTCCTTTTGAGCACCTAAGATGTACATTTTGTTTTATTTTTATTTGAGTGTAATAAGGCAGGGTTCCTGGTCAGTGGGAGCTCCTGGGTCTATTTTACAGCCTTCATTCTCTTTCCTGGGGCCATAAATGAAACCCTTTCAGCCCTAATGACCACAATGACTTTCCTCGATCATGTTATTGCTACTTTGGCACATTTATTGCTTTCACATGCACTAATGGATGAGTTTGGATATGTTAACAATTTATATATCATTTGATCCTAAAAAAGAAACCCTACTGAACTAACTTAGCCCCCACGATTGAGTAGCTTTTAAGGAGTATAAATGAATTTAATGCTTTAGAAAGAGCTTCTGTAAATTATGAACATGACACCTATTACATTAAGCTGCATTAAGCATTAATACATCTTCATTACTGGCAGGTTGCCCAAACCTCCAAGGTTGAAAAAGCTGCCTGAAAATGTTCAATGTGACAGTCACCTAGGTCAAGATTGATGGTTCTTTTTTGGGGTGTATGAGGGATGCCTATTGACTAGGTCCCTCTTCTACTTCCAGACAAAGAAATGTATGTGGTATTAACCAAAGTTCCCCAAAAGGTGATGGTAATGCCAGGCAAGAACTTTTGTATTCTTGGTGTGATGTTCCATTATCATCACTGGGAGAGGTCCTTGAGTACAGAGACAGCAGGTGTCTCTACCTTTTAAGCTCACAGATTGAGTGGGGGACATAGTGTTTCCTTCTGAGAGAGTTACATGTGATTCCTATTATTTTTTTTACAGTGTAAAATTAGTAACAACACTTATTGGTAATAATGGCTACCATTTCTTGAATATTTACCATATGCTAACAGTGCCAAACTCTTTGTATACTTTCATTAATTCCCTTAATGACCTGTGAATTAAGACATTATACTTACTGCCCAAGGGTACTAGTTTTCTACGGCTGTCGTAACAAAATACTACAAACTGGAGGGCTTAAAGCAGCAGAAAATTTATATTCTCATAGTCTAGAAACTATAGGTATGAAATTAAGGTGTTGGCAGGGCCATGCTCTCTCTGAAGCCTCCAGGGGAACAATCTGTTTCATTCTTTCCTCTTAGCTTCTAGTATTGCCAGCAATCCTGGGCATTTCTCAGCTTGTAGACATCTCCCTCCAATCCCTGCCTCTGTCTTCACATAGTATTCTCCCTTGAGTCTCTGTCTTCTCTTCTTATGAGGATACCAGTCATCTTGGATTAAGGGCCCATCTTTCTCCAGAAATACCTCATCCTAACTTAACTAATTACATCTGCAAAGACCCGGTTTCCTAGGAAGTTCAATTCTGTGATTCTGATTGAGAGAGAGAGAGAGAGACAGAGAGAGAGAGAGAATGGTGCCTTGAAAAAGAACATTCATCAGACTAAAAAATGTGGCCAATTGTGAAGGAAAGGGCTTTATTTCAATAAGACAAAATTAATGACTGGGGAAACAACTAAGCAGTTATGACACTTAAAGTATGTTCTGTGTGACTAGAATGATGGGTTACATTTGAAACTGTGGGGGTGTTACTAAATATGGATACACGTCTTAGGTTCTCAAAGATTCTATAGGTTCAGCTCTATTGTAAGTGATTATGAGTGAGGTCATAGGTCAACACCATCAGTAACTGTAGACCTTAGCATGTGCCTTGGAAAGTCCACAAAAAAACAGTTCGTTTGACCCTGAGTGTGTGGTCCATTAACGAAGAAATAATTTCTTTAGATGAGGGTAAAAATTCCCAACTGTAGTTGATTGGGCAGAGGCTCAGTGTACTTGACAAATCTTTATTCAAGAATTTTTATCTATTTTTTTTTTAATTTTAATTCCAGTATAATTGACATACATTGTTATATTACTTTCAGGTGTGCAATAAAGTGGTTCAAAAATTCTATACATTACTCAGTGCTCACCTCGATAAGTATACTCTTTTTTAAAAAATTATTTTAATGCTTATTTATTTTTGAGAGAGAGAGAGAGACAGAGAGAAACAGAGGGAGACAGAGTATGAGCAGGGAGGGACAGAGTGAGAGACACAGAATCCAAAGCAGGCTCCAGGCTCTGAGCTGCCAGCACAGAGTTTGACGTTGGGCTCAAAACCACGAACCGTGAGATCATGACTTGAGCCGAAGTCAGACGCCCAACCAACTGAGCCACGCAGGAGCCACATTGATAAGTACACTCTTAATCCCCTTCACCTATTTCACCTATCCACCCACCCACCTCCCCTCTGGCAGTCACCAAATTGTTCTTCATATTTAAGAGCCTGGTTTTTGGTTTGTCTCTTTTTTCTTTCTTTGTTTTATTTATTAAATTCCACATATGAGTGAAATCATACAGTATTTGTCTTTCTTTGACTGATTTCACTTAACATTATACCCTCTAGATTCATCCATGTGTTTTAAATGGCAAATTTCATTCTTTTTTATGGTTGAGTGATATTCCATTACACACACACACACACACACACACACACCACACCACACCTTCTTTATCCATTCATCTGTTGATGGACACTTGGGTTGCTTCCATATCTTGCTTACTGTAAAGAATGCTGCAATAAGCCCAGGGGTGCCTATATCTGTACAAATTAGTATTTTCATATTTTTGGATAAATAGTAGTGGAATTACTGGATCATATGATAATTCTATTTTTAATTTCTGAAGGAAACTCCATGATGGTTTCCACAGTGGCTGCACCAGTTTGATTCCCACCAACAGCGCATGAAGTTTCCTTTTTCTCCACATCACCAACACTTGTTCCTTGTGTTTTGATTTTAGCCATTCTGACAGGTGTAAGGTAATATCTCATTGTAGTTTTGATTGCATTTCCCTGATGATGAGTGATGTGGGGCATCTTTTCATGTGTCTGTTGGTTATCTGTATGTCTTCCTTGGAGAAATGTCTTTTCATGTCTTCTGCCCTTTTTAAAATTGGATTATTATTATTATTAATTATTATTATTTGTGCTGAGTTGTATAAGTTCTTTATATATTTTATTGGATATGTTATTTGTAAATATCTTCTACCATTCAGTAGGTTGTCTTTTAGTTTTGTTGATTGTTTCCTTTGCTGCATAGAAGCTTTTTATTTTGATATAGTCCCAGTAGTTTATTTTTGCTTTTGTTTCCCTTGCCTCTGGAAACAGATCTAGAAAAAATGTTGCCATTACCAATGTAAGAGAAGTTACTCCCTGTATTCTTTTTTAGGACTTTTATGGTTTCAGGACTCACATTTATGTCTTTAACCCATTTTGAATTTATTTTTGCATATGGGGTAAGGAAGTGGTCCAGTTTCATGTTTTTGCATGTACATTTATTTAGTATTGATGATAAGAGAATGATGGTCTCCCAGACTAATGGGAAGAGACAGAGGAAAACAGATAAAAGGCTACAGACTCATTGATAGAACATGTGGAGCATAGTGAGGGCACAAATAAGGAGTCAGACACAAACTGGAGTTAGGCTGGACTTCCTGGGTTCAAATCTTGGTTCTACCAATTTCTTCTTACCAGTTCTGAGGTAGGTTATAAATGATCTAAGTCTCAATTTCTTGATGTATAAGTGGGATAATAGTATTTACTGTATAGTGTTAGTTTGAATATTAAGTGAGAAATCATTTGTGAATTAGTAAGAACTCTTTTGGTCATTAGTGACACACCCAGTCTAGTTAGGTAAAGCATAAAAAGGGATTCATTCATTGACTTATGTGACTTGGACCTCTATAGGCACATTTGGCTTCAGCCACAGAAGCCTCTAGGCACTCAGTGATGCTGAAAAGATACTGTTTTTATCTTTTGGTTCTGATCTGTTCAGTAGATGTCCTCCTCGGGCTGATTTTCCCAGCAGAGTGGCAAAAATGCCTAGTGACAGCTCTAGACTTCTACCCTCACAGTGGGAAGGGAGTACTGCTGTACCACTAGTTCCTGCAAAGGTCCTGGAGAGGAATCTCATTGACTACATTTGTCATTCCTGACTAGGAATTGAGAAGGGAGGTGGGAGCAACCGCTGAGATTGAGGGGGCAATGGTTTTTGTTGGGCAAGTGGAAAACACATGTTTACCATGTAAACATGGAGAGCATATTATTCTTATGGCCTCTGGCAATGCTATCTATTATTATCTATTACTCTTTAGAACAAGCCCTATTTGCTGTTAATCCTGTGCCTAACTAAAACTGGGCTTCAAAATATGGAGGCAGCTATCAGTAGAATGTGACAAATGACTGAATTTGAAATTAAAAAAAAAATAGTGTTAAAAAAGCTCAAAGCATCTCTTGTAAGAAGAGTCCAAAGAGGCAAAAATTTCATCCATATCTTAGCTATTTTCCTACCCATAAAATATAGAGAAGAAAATGCAAAAATTTCATCCATGTCTTAGCTATTTTCCTACCCATAAAATATAGAGAAGAAAAAGAAATTATTGAGTTATATTTCAGCATAATCATGCTTTTCTCTTCTTAAAGAACTTTATTTTTCCATTATAGAAGGAATAATATCTGACAGTTATATAGTACATATTATGTGCCAGGCACTCTTCTAACTGGTTTATTTATATTAATTCATTTAATCCTATGAGACTGGTTCTATTATTATTGCCATTTCACAAAGTGAGACATTTGAGTCACAGAGAAGTAAGAACTTGCCCAAGGTCATGCATCTAGTAAGTGACAGAGCTGGGATTCAAGTCTAGGCAGCCTGATTTGGAAGACCATGCTCTTTACCAATATACTATATATACACATTTCAGAAAGTGTGAACAATATATAACAGCAAAAAGACATCCCCTACTGTCCCACTAATGAAATAAACCTACTAAAAAAATTGTATATTTCTTTCTTCTCTTTTTTCTTTTAACTTCCACATTCTGTTTTTTGCATTTGTGCAATTAAATTGATGCTAAATACTTTTGCATTGACTTTAATTTCCTTTGTATTCTATAAATATTTTTCCTTATTATCATAGTATTATTTTAAATAGTGTTTTTAATGCCTGTTCAATAATTTAGCATGTAGGTATGCAGGTTTATACATGAGTTTTATTGGGTTTTGGATTGTTTTTAATTTTTTACTCTAAAAATAATCTGCCTGACTTTTTCTTACATATCTTAGTATTAGTTGACTTGCCCTAACAATCACATATTTGTTTCATGAATATGATCAGGATTAGAAATAACTAAAACAAAAATAACTTCTGTAATGATCCCACAGATTTTGGGATAAGGCAAATGTGGTTTGAATCTGACTCTGCTAACTCAACTAGATATATGACCTTGGATGGGTTATTTAACCTTTTTAGGCCTCAATATTTTGATCTATGAAATAACAATTAAGATAATGTATGATATCTTTAGAACATTGTAAGAGTCAATAAATTATTAACATTCGATTATAGACTTTTTGTTGTTGATTGCATTTAGGTATCAACATAAATTTTTTTTTCTGGTTCTAGGAAATTAAGAAAATATAACAAAGAAAATTAACATTTCCAGTAACATTGCCACTTAGTTAATCAATGTAAACTTTTTCTTGTATTTATTCCTGATTCCTTTTCTATGTATATGCTTAATATCTGGGCAAAGGGGTGCCTGGGTGGCTCAGTCGGTTGAGCGTCCGACTTCGGTTCAGGTCATGATCTCGCGGTCTGTGAGTTCCAGCCCTGCATCAAGCTCTCTGCTAACAGCTCAGAGCCTGGAGCCTGCTTCGGATTCTGTGTCTCCCTCTCTCTCTACCCCTCCTCCGCTCATGCTCTGTCTCTTTCTCTATCAAAAAATAAACATTAAAAAAAATTTAATATACATGTAAATATGTTTTTCTATGTAATTATATAGTAAATAGTAATAAAATTAAATGATATATAGATTTAAATTCCTACTTCTCTCATTTAACTTTATAATGAATGATATTGCCGTTTATTAAATATACTTAAAAAGTATGATTTTTTTCATGGTTAGCATAGCATCTTTGGAATATATCATGACAATAAATTATTTATTTATTGTTAGACTTTTATTTTTTTATTTTTTAAATATAATTTATTGACAAATTGGTTTCCAAACAACACCTAGTGCTCATCCCAACAAGTTCCCTCCTCAATGCTCATAACCCACTTTCTCCTCTCCCCTACCCCCCATCAATCCTGTTTGTTCTCAGTTTCCAAGAGTCTCTTATGGTTTGCCTCCCTCCCTTTTTTCCCCCTTCTCCTCCCCCATGGTCTTATTCCCACTATTTTTGCAATAATGCAGTGAAAATTTTCCATTTACAGAAATCAGTTATGTGCATAGCTCTTTTTTTTTTTTTTTTTTTTTTTAGTTTTTCACTTAAAATGCTACCTTCTCAAAAGGACCTTTCTCATCAAATGGTATTGGGCAGTCCTGCTAGGTATATTCTAGGACACCACCCTTTAAAATTTTCTTCATAGCATTCCTTACCACTTGAAATTGTTTTATTACCTTGTGACTTTTTACTTACTTTTTATTATCGGTCTTTTTTTGCCTTTGTGGGAACAGGAACTCAACCTCTACAGTGTTTCATATATCCAGAACAGTGCCTAGAACAGTGTTGTAGAGGTCAGTGATTTTTTTTTAAGTTTATTTATTTTTGAGAGAGAGAGAGAGAGAGAGAAAAAGAATGCAAGTGGGGGAGGGGCAGAGAGAGAGGTGGGGATAGAGGATCAGAAGCGGGCTCTGTGCTGACAAGCAGAGAGCCTGATGAGGGGCTCTGAACTCATGGACTGTGAAATCATAACCTTGGCCAAAGTCAGATGCTAACCAACACCCAGCCACCCCTAGAAGGTCAGTGATTCTACGCACAAGCTCTGAAGCTAAGCTATCAGGGTTCAAATACCAACTCAACAATTTACTTGAATATGTTGTTTCATCCCCCCTTAGTCTTCATTTTATTGCATCTAACATATAATAATAGTAGTATCTACCTCATATAATAGCTCTGAAAATTAATTGAATTAGTACAAGTGAAGCATTTAGAACATAAGATAACACATGATAAAAACAAAACCATATATAGTGCTTCATAACATGAAAGTGCTATTCTAAGCAGTTTATAAATATTAACTCATTTAATTGTCACAGTGAAATTATGAACCAGCTACTAACATTGTCCTCATTTTCAGATGAGAAAACTGAGTCATGGAGAGGTTAAGTGACCTGCCCAAGGTTACAGTCAGTGAGTGGCTGAGTCACGATTTCAACCCAAGTAATATGGCTCCAGGGTCCAGGCTCTTAACAGTATCCTATACTGCCCAAACACTTGATATAGTAAGCACTCCGTTCATTTTAGACACATGCATGAAATAAAATAAAATCTCTAGTTCATTTCTTAGGATATAGTTGTAGAATGGAATTATTAAATACTTCATTAAAAAGAAACTGTTAAGCACATGGTAATAAATTAAAAAAAATTTTTTTTAACGTTTATTTATTTTTGAGACAGAGAGAGGCAGAGCATGAACGGGGGAGGGTCAGAGAGAGGGAGACACAGAATCCGAAACAGGCTCCAGGCTCTGAGCTGTCAGCACAGAGCCCGACGCGGGGCTTGAACTCACGGACCGTGAGATCATGACTTGAGCTGAAGTCGGCCACTTAATCGACTGAGTCACCCAGGCGCCCCATGGTAATAAATATTTTTAAAACTATTAATAATGTGTTTGCAAAGAGATACAGGAGGTCAGGGAACATTGATGTTCCAATGCCAAGCATACACTGGATGCTCAGCAAAGGTTTAGCAATCATATGAATAAAGAAGTGATTTCTAAAAGGGTTAGATTGGTATATACTATCATAGTAAGTATTAAAGTCCACTTAACAAGGTCCCTGAATAAGTCTCACATACCTGCCTTATAGGTTTGTTGTGATGATTAAATAAAACAGTACAGCTATAAAAATTTTACAAAAATGCACCAGAGATAGAGAATAGAGCAGGTAGGTAAAATTGTGTATATATGTGACTGTCCTTGGCAGTGTTGTGGTGCTACAGATACAGCAGATGGAGCCTACAAGGATGCAGTGGCTCTGGTAAACACCCTCGGCTTTCATTTGAACTCTCAGTAGATACATTTAAGAGTAAAATCTATGTCTTACAAGTAAGGGCAAACTGAAAATAGAGAATGACAGACATCTAATCTCAACTGGAACAAGGTGATCTGACTTAACTCTGTGTTTCAAAGGAAATTAAATCCTTTCTGGTGGTAGATAACATCATCTGGATCCTAAAAATTTTCACATACAATATTCAGAATGAAATAAAAAAATTACTAAGAATTTCAAGAAATAAGATATGATAATTGAAAACCAAGAGAAGAAATAAACAATAAAAGCAGACCCACAGGTGAGCCAGAAATTGATGTTATTAGACATAGGCTTTTAAATAACTATGATTAATACATTCAAAGAATAGAGAAAGAGATGGCGTATTTCTTCTTTTTTTTTTAGTCTATTTTTTTTAATTGTCAAATTGGTTTCCATGCAACATCCAGTGCTCATAGAGATGGCATATTTCAACAGAGGACTGATTCTACAAAAAATGAAACAACAGAAAGAGTACATTAATGGAAAAATTATGTGAATTCCAAATAAAATCTAGTTTGTAAATAGTAATGTATCAATAACAGTTTCTTAGTTTTGACAAATGACTATGGTAATGTGAAATGTTAACAACTGGGGAAACTGGCTGAGGGATATACAGGAACTTTCCATACCATCTTTGTAACTTTCCTGTAAATCTAAAATTATTTATTTATAGGTTTTATTTTATTTTATTTTATTTTATTTTATTTTATTATTTTTTAAGTTTATTTATTAATTTTGAGAGAGAGAGAAAGAGCATGAGTGGGAGAGGGACAGAGAGAGAGTGGTTGAGAGAGAATCATAAGCAGGCTCTATGCTATCAGCACAGAACTTGATGCAGGGCTCAAACTCACAAACTGTGAGATCATGACCTGAGCTAAAATCAAGAGTCAGATGATTAACCAACTGAGCCACCCAGACACACCATTTATATGCTTATTTTAATTTTTATTAATTTTTATTAACTTTATTCTACTTGCCTTTTATTCTATTCTTTTTGTAAATTCTTAAGTTTGATGTTTATTTGGCTAATTAATTTTACATTTTTCTTTTCTTAGCTGTTATTAAGCCTTTAAATGACGCTCTAATTTTTGCTTTGTCGAAATTTTAATATGGAATATTTTCAATAATGTATGATTATAAATGTGTTCTAATTTCCATTGGAATTTTCTATTTGAACAGAAGTTATTTAGATTTAGCTTTTGAAAATTTCTAAACATACAATTTTTTGATTTCTAACTTTTTTGCAATATAATAAAAATATAATAAAATAAAAATAAAAAAATTTTGCAATATAATAAAAATAAAATAATAAAAATAACTAAACATTTTTTTAGTATTTGCTTAGTTCATCTTTCTAAAAAGTTTTGCTTTCAAGCCATGTTATCTATGTACTTAGGTTTTGGATATATCTTTGTTAAATAGCATATAGCTGGATATTTTTTTATAAATCTAGTCCAACAAATTCCATTTTTACTGCAGGATTTAATTATTTATAGATATATTTAAATTCTTTTTTTTTTTTACCATTTAATTTTGTGTCCTCTACTTGTTCCACTTTTCCTATTTTTTTTTCTTAATTTGTGTTTCTCCTTTTTTAACCCTTTTTTGAATTGATAAAGTTTGTTTTGTTCCTTCATTCCTTTTTTCCCCCTTCAGCTATTTTGGAATTTACGTACTCTGCATCAACGGAACTTCTTCCCCCTGTACACAGGGGGAAATAATAATAATAAATTCCCAACCTGATCCCCAATCTCCCCTAATATTTTTGTGTATGTTTCTTAAAAACAATGAAATTCTTTTACATAATTATGATACAATCAACAAAAATCAGGAAGTTAAAATTGATATGTTACCACCATTTAATCCCCAGACCACATTCAAGTTTCATCAGATATCCCAAAACATCCTCTAGATGACAACAATCCAGTTTAGATTCACACGTTATGTTCAATTGTAATGTTGTTTTTTTCTTCTTCAGTTAGGAACAGTTCTTCAGTCTTTTCTTCATTTTCGAGATTTGGACATTTTGAAGATTACAGGCTCTCTCAGTTTGGATTTTTCTGATGCTTCCTCACGATTAGATTCAGGTTATTCATCGTAGGCAGGAATACCAAGAAGCGGTGCTGTGTTCTTCTCACTGCATCCTGTCAGGTGGCATGATTATTTTGATTTGTCCCATTATTGATGATGATGTTCCCTTGACGAAGATAGTGTCTGCCAGGCTTTTTTACTTTAGTTATTATTTTCCTTTTGTAATTTATACTAGAATAGATCTGCTCTCCATCCATTTTGGTCCTAAAGCTATTAGTTGTGGAGGGGTAAAATAGTCATCAAGCCTAACTGGAGAGAGTTGCAAGGGCCCATAGAAGGTTATCAGAGTGTAGTCAGGGTAAATAAGTTGTCTACGTACAGCTAATCAATATTTTTACCATCCTCACAAAAGGTACAGATATTTTAAAATACATTAACTTGATAACTTTCTCTTTTTACTTGTATACTATTTTCCAGGTTTAGTTCCTTTCCTTTTGCATTTTTATATCAGCGTTATTTTGGATACTAGTTGTCTGATATATATTATTTTCCATCATTTAACTTTTATTTCTCTGTGTTTTAGATTGGTGTTTTGCAAATAGGTCCATAAGGGTTTTTTTTTTCTTTCACTTCTTATATCATTAACCAATAATATTAAATATTAGTTGGAAATTTTGTTGTTTTTTTGGTGGTTGTTGTTCTGATGGTTACTTTTATAGTTTATATTTAATTATCTCTTTTTTAAATAGTATCTACTAACTCCTTACTATAATCAACTATACATTTAGTACATTTTAACTTATTACATCCTCTTCTCTCTTTCATTTAATAACTAGTTTTGGTCCATTGTACTATTTTAACAACTTTCCCTATATACTTTTAAATATGATTTTACTGTAATTAGTTTATTCATCAGCCTTAAATTTTATCTTTTGACTCCTGGTTATTACAAAATGAGTAAATGAGTATATCTGTACTACTTTCCCTTTTCACTTCTCCTTCACTTTCCAGCTTAAACTTATTATACCTTTTCTACATTATCAAGATTTAAAATATTTACGTTCTGTTCTGAAATCATAATTCTCATATTTGTTTTATTCTTTATCCTACAGTTAGATGGATTCAATTATTACTGTCAGTCTTTGCTATTGTTTCTCCATTAATCTTCTGAAGTTCCTTGTCTAGTAGTTTCTTCAAGAAGGACTCATGGGAACTATTTTTCTTGAGTTCTTGCATGTTAAAAGTGTTCACCTATCGCTTTTTTTTAAGCTTATTTATTTATTTTGAGAGAGAGAGAACACGAGCAGGGGAGAAGCAGAGAGAGAGAATCCCAAACAGGCTCGGCACTGTCAGCACGTGGAGCCCGATGCAGGGCTCTATCTCACGAACCATGAGATCGTGACTTGAGCTGAAATCAAGAGCCAGATGCTTAACTCACTGAGCCATCCAGGTGCCCCAACCTATTGCTTGTAACTTGAACCAAAGTTAGGCTGGGAATAAAACAAAATATTTGGGTCGCATACACTTTTTTCAAGGAATCTAAATGCATTGTTCTTTTGTTTCCCTTCCCTTATGTTCATCTGTTTTGTCTCTTAAAGTCCTAATATGAGTGAAGTCATACGATATTTGTCTTTCTCTCACTGACTAATTTCACTTAGCATAATACCCTCCAGTTCCATCCACGTAGTTGCAAATGGCAAGATTTCATTCTTTTTGATTGCTGACTAATACTCCATTGTATATAATACCACATCTTCTTTATCCATTCATCCATCGATGGACATTTGGGCTCTTTCCATACTTTGGCTATTGTTGATAGTGCTGCTATGGTGCATGTGTCCCTTTGAAACAGCATACCTGTATCCCTTGGATAAATACCTAGTAGTGCAATTGCTGGATTGTAGGGTAGTTCTATTTTTAATTTTGTGAGGAACCTCTAGACTGTTTTCCAGAGTGGCTGCACCAGCTTGCATTCCCACCAACAATGCAAAAGAGATCCTCTTTCTCTGCCGTGGCATCCATTTGAGATTACAACTCAGTTATAGCATTTTTTATTTCATCCTGACTAGCTTTTATTTCTTTTATCTCTGAAGAAAGGGATTCTAATCTATTTTCGACTCCAGCTAGTATTCTTATTATTGTGATTTTAAATTCTGGTTTAGACATCTTGCTTGTATCTGTGTTGGTTCAGTCCCTGGCTGTCATTTATTCCTGTTCTTTCTTTTGGGGTGAATTCCTTCGTTTCGTCATTTTGAAGGGAGAAAAGGAATTAACGAGGTAGAAAAAATTAAAATAAAAATATTAAAATTAAAAAATTAAAAACACACACACAGAAAATTGAATATATGGTGCTAGATCCTAGGTGTGTTTTGGTCTGAGTGTTGAAAATGGCTTGATAGATTAGGAGAAAAGGTGGGAGGGGGGAAGGAAATCATTTGAAAATTTGAAAAAATGAATACACTGAAGTAGACTAACATGAAATGATGGAAGTAAAATAGAATTTGAAAAAATTTACACAAGAGTAAAAAATATAGTAGAAATAAATTAAAGAAAAATATTTTTAATAAAAATTGAGAATAAAAATGAAATTTTTCTGTTTCCATATTCAAGAAAAAGAAAAGAAACGAAAAAGAGAAAAGTAAAAAAAAGAAAGGAAAGAAAGAAAGAAAATTGAATAGATGGACTGGCTAACAGACTGAAATATGACTGAAATTATTTCATATTCCCGTAGAAGTCAAACTGTGAAGCACTTTATAGTCCATAAACTAAGCAGCAGGCGAGACTTCTGTTCTTGAAGAGCGTGGTTGGCCCAGTTGGGCGGGGTGTAGTGAAATGGCTCTGTTCTCTGCTAGATGGCACGCTAGCCTACTGGGGTAGATTGTTGTGGTGCTCGTAGGTGTGTATGCACATGCGCAGGAGCGGTGAAAATGGCGTCACCCAGCTACCCACTCTCTAGTATCGGAACCCTGTTCTCCCTGATCAGCAATCACGAACCTGTCCTTCATCTTTGTCTTCTATCCACTCCTTGCTTCCACACTGTCCGTGACCAAGCCCAAGGCAGTACCTCCTTCCCGAGTTTTGTCTCAGATGCAACTGTTTTCCTTGACCGCCCACTTCCGAGGGACTGTGGCTTTCAACTGCTCTGCCCCTCTGCAGAGGGTCTCACTGAGCAATGGCCAGGTGCCAACTGTACCCAGGAACGCTTGCAGGACTGTGCCACTGCTGATGCCCAGAGACTGTGGCCAGGTGCCAGCCTGCCCCAGAAAAAGTTCTTGAGACAGTGTAGCCGCAGCACCTCAGGGATTATGGAAAATCACAGCACATATCTGGCACCAGGCTTCATCCCTGACCTTGTTCCAGCACCAGGAAATGTGGCCATTCTCTGGGGTCTGCTGGGCCCAGGTGGCCTCACAGCCCCTACCAAGTGTTCTTCTAGCAGTGGAACCTCTTCTCCCCATGTGGCCCAAGAACCTCCCAGACCTCATTCTGCTCCTGGGGATTCACCCTTCCCACCAGAGCACTGCCAGGTATTGAGATGTGGAGTTGCAGACTCTGTGCTCCCCTTGTTTACAGTCTTAATGGAATTTAAACCCTCTCCTTTCTCTCTTTTTAGTTCAGTCCCTGTGGCTGTTTCCAATTTTCCACTTTCTCTCCAGCTGCTTTTGGGGAATGGTGCTTTTCCTGTATTCTCCCCCCCACCTCATCTCTGTCCTCTCTCCACACGCAAAAGTGGCTCCCTGCCTTCCGTGGCTTCTCTTTCCCCAAGTTCACCTCTCCATGCCATATACCCGCTGAATTCTGTGGTTCAGGTTGTGCAGATTGTTGTGTTAATCCTCCAGTCCGTTTTCTAGGTGTGTAGGATCGTTTAGTGTTGGTCTGGCTGTATTTCGTGGAAGGGAGACACACAAAAATCTTCCATGCTCTTCCGCCATCTTGGCTCCTCCTCCCTTAAAAGAGACTTTAAAATTTTTATTGAACTTTGACATGCAGTAATTTTACCAGGGTATTTATTATGTTAACATTGTGGCACATATTGTGGCTTGCTTCATCCAATTCCATTTCAACTCCCTTTAAGCATTCCATCTACTAAAGAGTGCACATCCTAGAATTCCTTGAAGCTCAGGTTCAACATGTGATTTAGCTACCACTAATCACCCATCTGAGATTTGGAAGGTAGAAGAAGGATAAAAGCAAAGTGTTTTTGTTTGTTTGTTTGTTTGTTTGTTTCTTTGTTTTAATTACTGCTGCTATTTTTGCTGGAAAACCCAGAAGTGCAGGCATTTGCTTTATTCTGTTGCATCAGTGTCAGGTCAGCGTTTGGTCTATATGTTTATAAGTATTAAGAAACTGGATAGAATGACCACTTGGTTGACTTTGTGATAATAGAGCCAACAGTTATGGCAATGTTTTCCTGTTTGGATGGAATTTTTTTGTTCCCCTGGAGTTCATATATTGAAATATTAATCCCTGATGTGATGGTATTGGAAGGTGGGGCTTTGGGGAGGTGATTAGGTTATGAGACTGGAGGCCTTATGAATGGGATTAGTGCCCTTATGAATGAGACCTTAGAAAGCTCCACTTACCTTCTAGTATGTGAGGAAATAGTGAGAAGATCACAGTCTATGAACCAGGAAGCAAACCCCCATCAGACATAGAACATGCTGGTACCTTGGTCTTACCATTCCCAGCCTCCAGAACTGTAAAAATAAATGTAGTTTATATGACCCACTTTATGATATTTTTTTATGGCAACTCAAATAAACTAAGACACTCCCTGATCCCTGGATCAGGACACAGGTGATATGCAGACTAGTATCTGCACACCAGGCAGCTCCATTATTTTAATTTCTTTTCTTTTCTTTTTTCTTTTCTTTTCTTTTCTTCTTTTCTTTTTTTCAAAAATAATTTATTGTCAAGTTAGCTAACATACAGTGTAGTCTTGGCTTCAGGAGTAGATTCCCATGATTCATCACTTATATACAACACCCGGTGTTCATCCCAGCAAGTGCCCTCCTCAATGCCCATCACCAATTTCCCTACTCCCAAGCCTCTACCCCATCAACACTCAGTTTTTCTCTGCATTTAAGAGTCTCTTATGGTTTGCCTCCCTCTCTGTTTGAAACTTACTTTTACTTACCTTCCCCTATGGTCTTCTGTTAAGTTTCTCAAATTCCACATATGAGTGAAAACATGATATCTGTCTTTCTCTGACTGACCTATTTCACTTACCATAATACCCTCTGGTTTCATCCAAGTTGTTGCAAATGGCAAGGTTTCATTTTTTTTCATTGCCAAGTAGTAGACCATTGTATATATATATACCACATCTTTATTCATTCATCAGTTGATGGACATTTGGGCTCTTTCCAGAATTTGGCTATTGTTGGTAGCTGCTATAAATGTTAGGGTACATGTGCCCCTATGAATCAGCACTCCTGTATCCTTTGGATAAATTCCTAGCAGTGCTATTGTTGGGTCATAGGGTAATTCTATTTTTTTTTTTTTGAGGAACATCAAAACACTGTTTTCCAGAGCAGCTGCACCAGTTTGCATTCCACCAACAATGCAAGAGGGTTCCTCTTTCTTCACATCCTCACCAACATCTATTGTTTCCTGAGTTGTTAATTTTAGCCACTCTGACTGATGTGAGGTGGTATCTCAATGTGGTATTGATTTTTATTTCCCTGATGATGAGTGATGTTGAGCATCCTTTCATGTGTCTGTTAGCCATCTGGATGTCTTCTTTAGAAAAGTGTCTATTCGTGTGTTCTGCCCATTTCTTCACTGGATTATTTTTTTGGGGGGGGTGTTGAGTTTGGCAAATTCTTTATAGATATTTTATACTAACCCTTTATCTGATATATCACTTGCAGATATCTTCTCCCATTCTGTCAGTTGCCTTTTAGTTTTGTTGATTATTTCCTTTGCTGTGCAGCTTTTTAATCTTGATGAGGTCCCAATCATTCTTTTTTTTTTTTTTGGCTTTTATTTCCCTTGCTTTTGGAGACATGTCAAGTAAGAAGTTGTTGTGTCCAAGGTCAAAGAGATTGTTGCCTGTTTCTCCTCCAGGATTTTGATGGTTTCCTGTCTCACATTTAGGTCTTTCATCCATTTTGAATTTATTTTTGCATATGGTGTAAGAAAGTGGCTTAGTTTCATTCTTCTGTATGTTGCTGTCCAGTTCTCTGAGCACCATTTGCTAAAGAGACTATCTTTTTGTCACTGGATACTCTTTCCTGCTTTGTCGAAGATTTGTTGGCCATACGTTTGTGGGTCCATTTCTGTGTTCTCTATTCAATTCCATTGGTCTATGTGTCTGTTTTTGTGCCAAAACCATACTGTCTTGATGATTACTGTTTGTAGTACAGGCTAAAGTCCAGGATTGTGACAAAGAAATGGAAAAACATTTCATGTTCATGGATTGGAAGAACAAACATTGTGAAAATGTTACCCAAAATAATCTACACATTCAATGCAATCCCAATCAAAATAGCACCAGCATTCTTCACAGAGCTAAAACAAACAATCCTAAAATTTGTATGGAACCACAAAAAACCTGAACAGCCAAAGTAATGTTGATTTCTCAATTTCTTGGTCATGATAGAAGTTGTAGCCTCCTTGATGGACCAGTTTTATGGTGGCTTTCTGAGAGTTATCTCTGAAAAGTCAGTCTAGAGCCTACTCCATTATAGCCCTTTGTACTTTTGTGTAAGCATGTAATCCTTGAATTAAGTTTTTCTTAAAAGAGCTAGAGTGTTCAGTGGTCTTTGCAATCAAACCTGTTTGATATAATTACTTTGTGTTGTATTTTCCTGGGACTTTATGTGCTCATTCTGTCTGTAGATTTAAGACTTGTTTCTGGGAATTTTTCTTTAGTTAATTTGATATTTACTATTTCTGTACTTTTTCTTTCTTTCTTTTTTTTTTTTTTTGGAGGATTCAGTTCTTCAGAGACACTAATTATCAAAATATTGGATCATTTTTGTCTTTGTTAAGTGTTAACTTTTTCTTTCTAATCTATGTTAACAATTTTTCCTTTTTAATTTGTGTATTTTTATCAATCCTGTCCTCCATGTCCACTTATCTTTTTAAGTTGTTTTTATTATTCTTTGTGCTACTTCCAATGTGGTCTGCCATTTTGTGATTTTTTTCTTTTACTTTTATTTGAGATTTGCCGATTCATGTTTATGTTCTTTTTTTTCTTTCCGTATCTTCTTTGAACTATTATATTTATCTTTTGAGCTCTTATTTCTATGCAAGTAAATGTGTTATTAAACTTTTGAAACTTAGGGCAATATACTCGGTTATAGTTATCATGGGATCTAAGATAACAATTTTCTAGCGTTTTTCATTATTTAAAATTTTTTTTCTTGTGCTATTTTTGCATAGATCCTATGCTGATTAGTTTTTTATTATTCTTTATTCTTTTTTTTTTTCAATTTTTTTTTAACGTTTATTTATTTTTTTTGGGACAAAGAGAGACAGAGCATGAACAGGGAAGGGGCAGAGAGAGAGGGAGACACAGAATCGGAAACAGGCTCCAGGCTCTGAGCCATCCGCCCAGAGCCTGACGCGGGGCTCGAACTCACGGACCGCGAGATCGTGACCTGGCTGAAGTCGGCCGCTTAACTGACTGCGCCACCCAGGTGCCCCTATTATTCTTTATTCTTAAAAGTGTTGAATTGTTCTTGGAAATGCCATTTGCAGGGGTTTTGAGTGGAAGACAGGTTAGGACAGTGTTATCGATTCACCAAGTACAGTTGTATATATGATTTCCTCCAGACTGTATTGCTCTGTATCAAGTACAGATTGACAGCAAGTCAGATTTACAGTCACAGCCACTTTTTCTCATATTTATTCAGCACCCTGAACTGAATTTTCCTTGCTTTTAGCAGCCATCCTTGCATATTGTGGTTCATGGTCACAGATTTCTCTTGGATTTGTAGACAGTGATTGTTTGCATTTCTGGTTTTTATTCTTCTATTTTTCCAGTGGTTTTTGGAAATGTTTGATTATATTTAAGAGCTTTAGGGTGCCTGGGTGGCTCGGTTGAGTGTCCAACTCTTGATTTTGGCTCAGGTTCATGATCCCAGGGTTGTGGGATTGAGCCCCATGTAGGACTCCACGCTGAATGTGGAGCCTGCTTAAGATTCTCTCTCTGTCTCTCTCTCTCTCTGCCCTTCTTCCCCCACTTACACTGTCTCTTTCTCTAAAATAATGATTTTAAAAAGCCATAATAGTCTCTGTATTATACTAAGAGTAATGTATTATGTAGAGTATAATCAGAAGGACTGGGAAAGAAATTAGCTTCAAAACACATGTACTAAACTCTGTCTTATTTTATATAAAGAAAATATTTGTCCTGTAATATATCATGATTTGGGAATGGTGAGACACTTTGAATTCTCTGCTTTTTCTCCTCTTTTCTTTAGAATTTTAAGTGCCCAGAATTGAGTTGATCACACTCATTTTGTTGCAAACTGTGGCCATCTGTCCAACCATGCATGTCTTTTTTTCATTTGATAATTTTCTTTCTGATCTATTATCCTCTCTCCAATTCCTTTTCCTGGGTTTATCAGTACTCACTCTGTATAAACTGCCCTCACATAGTTTTAGTTACCTGTATATATTTTGAAAATATATAGTGTTGTTGTGTGGGTATCAATTTATTAATTTACTTTAATGCTAATGAGCTATATATCTCATTTGACTTCTTAGGCTTTTACCAAAATTTAGTTTTCAGGTCTGCTCATCTTACTCTATTTATGTTATCTAACTTCTGACTGTTGCCAAATATCCATTGTTTGCATTTACTTCATTATACTTATTTAGTGATAGATGCTTAGACTGCCTTTCACCCTTTGTTGCTGCAACAACAATCTGAGCATGTCTGTATTTGTCTTTGTTTGGAACTGGAATATAGTATCTTCAAGATGGTGCAAATCATGTAGAATGGCTATTGCATAAACTTAAGGATAATATGTGCATCATGAGAACAGAGCTGACATTTGATAAACAGTAGTGCTTATTACTGCTTTAAAATTATCTGTAAAATGAGGGGATTAACTTTATCTCTAAGTAATAATTTTGTGCTATGAGTCTGTAGCATGAAACGTGTTAACTACAGCTACGTCAGCATAAGTATTTTGTACACACATACATATACACATTTATCTTCAGGCAGGATCATTTCCATATCAGGAAAAAATCTGATGGTCTTGTACAGAGTGGTTGTTGGTTGTTTTTCTTAAGAGAAGTTCATGGCCCTTCATTAATTTAATTTACAATTGGCATTCAGTTGAAATTAAAATAACAGCATGCTAATGCTAATACTTAAAGAGCTTTCTAAGTCCCTGTTTTATTTAGGAGATAAAATAATACATTAATGCTACAGGCCCATTACAAAAAATACTATCATTTTTCATTTTTAGAAAATGTACATTATACAAAATTCATACATTAAAAATATATTGCATGTAGCCACATGGACTGTATTTTCTCCTTTCTAGTGGAGTGGATGGGTAAGAGTGGTTTTTAATTAGTCAGAATCTTGCTCTAGCAGTTGACCTTTCAGGCAATGCCACTTTCTGATGGATCTTGAACATTTGTTTACTTTTTAAAAATTTTTTTTAATCTTTATTTATTTTTGAGAGAGAGAGAAAGAGAGACAGAGTACAAACTGGGGAGGAACAGAAAGAGAGGGAGACACAGAATTTGAAGCAGGCTACAGGCTTTGAGCTGTCAACACAAAGCCCAATACGGGGCTCTACCTCACGAACCATGAGATGATGACCTGAGCCGAAGTAGGATGCTCAACTGACTGAGCCACAGGTGCCCCTTGAGCACTTGTTTTCTTCAGGTCTTGACTGAGCTGGTATATTGGAATCAGAAGACCAAGATTTAAATCCTGACATTATTACTAACTAGCTATGTGGTAATAGGATGAATCACTTAAATTATTACAGGCCCAGTTTTCTCATCTGTGAAATAGGGGTAATTCTTGATAGTCTCAAGGGCAGTGGGGCTCAAGCACATCATCTGAGTCTTTGGACTGTACTTTCTTTCTTTCCTTTTTTTTTTTCCTTTTTTTTTTTGCAATTTGAAGAATCTTGGATCAATCTTTCAAAGTTTCATTTTAACTAAAAAATTCTGGGATTCACATTATCTGTGAGAAGATATCATGTGTGAAAGTGATTGCTAAACTGAAAAATGCCTCACAAAAGGAATGTAGTAAACATTAAGGTCCTCGGGGCCTGGTTAATTCCCTTTGACTTTTGTTGTATAATTTATACTACTATAGCACACAGCACAAACCAAGTAAATACCAAGTAACAGATTACACTGGGAAAAGCCCTGATGATGACTTGGGGGAAAGTTTTTATTCACTTGTTAATCATTTCATGCCATTCACATCTTGGTTCCATACCTGCTATTTCCGTGAATCTTCTCCGAGCTGCCTTTTGCTCGTTTGCTATATTATAAGCCAGAATAAAAGATAATTGTAGCAGACATTCAATAAATATCTATAAGTTGAACTGGTTTAAATTTTTTTCACTGATTGGAATGTAGGGTAGTCCCACATTGAGATCGATTGGTGTCAAAGTTTCCATATCTGTGTGCAGCTTGGTTGCCATCATCAGTTATTAAGCATCATTTGTCCATTCATTAATTTAATGTTGATTGAGTACCTATCATGAGTAGACACTGTGCTGGGTTCCATGTATTCAGCAATAGTTCAACGGAAAGGTCTTTATTCCCTAAGCTCACGGGCTAGTGGGGAGACACATACATTCACAATACAGTGTACTAAATGTTATAATACACTTAATTACAAAATAGTGAAGGCATCTGGTTGAGTAACAGTAACAGTCTGGGAAAGCCAGAGAAGGCTTCCAAGTAGATGTGAAGTCTGTTCATGCACTGAAAATAAAATTGTATAGCTAACAGAATGGTAGGGGAGACAATTTGATTAGAACCTTGAATGTCCCTTTGGAAGAGCATGACCAAGACCATGGAGTAATTACGGTACTTAGCAGGTACAAGGTGGAGCTAGTGATTTATTTTGGTTGTAACAGGGTGCAAGTGACACAGTGTTCACAGTACAGACAGCATGGATTCAAGGGTCAGTGGCTGGGTTTGACTTCAAACTCTGCCACTTATTACATGCATAATCCTGGGAAGTTACTCAGTCTTTAGTCAAAAGTGTCAAAATTAATTGTGTGCTCTTTATAGGTACAGAGTGAAGTTTACATGAGATCATCAACTTAAAGAACTTAGAATAGTGCCTTACATGTAATAAGTGATCAAGGTGTTAGATATTATGAAAGAATAATGAGAAATGAGGTTGGAAACTTTGTTATGGGCTATAGACGTGAGGAATTTGGATTTTATTCTGCAGGTAATCACCATTACCTTTACAGGAATTTAAGCAAGGAAAGGATATGGTCAGACTTGTTGTTTATAAAGGACTCTAGATGCTGTGCATAGCATGGACTGGAGGTAATAAGACTGTGGTTTAGTCCAGTTTGTTAATTCACTCACTTATCCATTCAGTAATGAGCTGTCAACTCTGTATCAGGCACTGGGGCTGCACGGTCATTTGGGTGAGAGGTGATAGGGTCCTAAATGACACAGAAAGATATGAGGGATAGAGGGGAGCAGTGGGATTGGAGGACATTTAGAAGAAGGTATGCCAAAAATTGATGCCTGATTGCATGTACACAGTGCAATGTTTAGACTGATCTCTGTTTATTTCTTGAGCTTTTGAATAGAAGAAATATCGATCTGGATATCTGGAAATATCTGGATCAGGAGCCAATCTCTTGAGAGAGAAAACTGACTTCATCTTTGGACAAGACTGAATATGGAGAGGATAAAGTCATGGGAGGTGATGAGATAGCCCAGTGGGTAGGCTGTGGTTGTGTGCCCCAAAGACCACAGCTATTTAAGGTGATTATTTAAGTGGAGAAAGGGAGATGAGGAAAGGGAACTGAGAAAAGACTACCCTAGAGGAGGATTAAGGAGAGAGTGATGGCTAAGAAGAGAGTGTGGTCTATATGGCCAAACTTTATGAAGTCAATAAAGATAAGGACGACGCAGAGACTTTAGATATGATGAGGACCTTGGATGTCACAAGATATCTAGGAACTACAATTTCTTTGAAGACGTGGAAGTGGAAGCATGTTTGCAGCGCAGTGTGGGGAGTGCCTAGGAAGTGAGAGAGGATAGTGTGGAAGGAGACTAGAGTTTCAGGCAGCAGCTCTTTATTGGGCCTGATGATGTTCCCTAGAGAAGGTACTGGTCCTGCAGGAAGTGGTGCCTCCCACCCTGCACTCCACCTCAGTCTTGTGGTCCACCCCACCAGAAAGCCCATCACCATTTCTAGTCTGACAGGAGGAGGATCACACACTGATAGCCCCATTTCTCTCAGAATGTGGGGCAAAGTCATCAGAGTGAGGGAAGGAGGGGAATGGGGCAGGGGTTCAGAATAGTCCTTGAGTAGAATGTGAGTGGGAGCTGACTCAGGACAGGTTGAGAAATGGTGTTGAGAATTCAGCTGAGATCAGAAAACATAAATCTGCAGTGGCACCAATCTGTGGGGTTGCATGCTTCTCTCCAGCTGTGCTTGGCAGTCTCGGTGTAGGCATAGAGAAGATGGATTACTGGAGGAATCTGGAGTTGGAGGTTGGCAGGGGGTATGTGGCAGAAGGCAAAGGGTCGAGGAAATTAAAGGTGCTGACAAGAGAGAGGTTGAAATGATGCACCATGGGGCCCTGGCTCAGGAGGGAAGGAAACGAAGCCAGGAGGAGCTGATAGACTAGCAGAAAATGGGGGAATCAAGGAAACAGAGGTCTCATTGAGGTCAAATGCTGGTAAAAAATTGGCATAGCGTGTGAGAGAACTGGCCTCTTTCTCTTCATCCCAGTTTCTGCATGACTGTAATTAGTTAGTGCCGCTGCCATGGCTCTCCCTAGTGTACATTTTAATGACTGAAAACATTATTACAAATGGGTACTAAATGTGCCATTAAAATAGTTCTGTTCTACATTCAAGTATGCTCGACGAAACGTACCAGACTCAATTGGCTATTGGAATGAGAAAGAAAGGAGCTAGCCAAAAAAACCCTAAGTCACTTTTTGTAAATTACTTAAAACCATTAAATAAATTAAGCTGCTGTGGGGTAGAGGCATGCATTTCATGGAGTTCCAATTTAGCAATTACTGTTCCTGCAGCAAAATCAATAAAATATGCATCCACAGTCATACAGAAAAAAACATGTCCAAGGAACCTCAAGATTGGGTCTTCATTCAGAAATACTGATAGATAAAGTCAACTGATAAAAATGTATTAGGTTCAACACTAGCTTGTGGTCGGTGAAAACTTTTTTTTTCTTTGATATTTCTTCTAATCAAATGTAATACATGGTTCAAAAATCAAAATGATATAAAAGGCATACACTGAATGTCTCAATCCCACTTTAACCCTGTCTACCCTGTTCTTCCTGATCCTGTTTTTATTTCCCCAGTGTTTCCTTAAATCAGTCCTAGCAGATACAAATGTGTACATTTTTATTCCTTGCCTTTCTGGCACAGAGGACTGCACACCATAAACATTTGATTTTATTTCCCAGCTGACCATATATCCAAAGATACCTTCCTGCCAGTTTATAGATACTAATTTTTTTTAAACGGCTGTATAGTATGCCATGGAATATACTGTAATTGAACCAATCTCGCTTGAGTAGTTGCTAATCTTTTTCCAATATTTTATAAAATAGATTACTTTGTATGAGTCCAGGTGTTTCTGTAGGGAAAGTCTCAGATGTATGATTGCTGAGTTAAATGATAAACATTTGTGTTTTGGGCAATTGTTGCCAGATTCCACCCCAAAAGGATTTGTACTTCCCCAAGTTCTCACTAGTGTGAAATGAATTGTTGGGAAAAATAATTTAATGTTAAGTTTAACTGCTAACAACACACTTTGAAGTCAAGGTATTTTTAAAGGTTGCAGGATATTGTGAAAATAATGAACACCGTGCATAGGGCTACAGCAGGTGTTAGTATTCCATCCTGAACCAAGTCTATGAGATTTCATATGATGAGTGATGTGGGCACATCATGCTGCATCGCTGTAGCATTTGTACAGTGATTTACAACTTACCGAATTCTTCAGCATTATCTATTTAACATACATTTATTAAGCACCGACTTGCCAGATGAGAGATTTGAGTATCGCTTCTTTCTTTCTTTTACATATAAAAGGGTCTTCTAATTGATCACATGTCCCTCTTGAATTGGGGAAAAAAATTTTGCAAAATTTTATATCCTCTTATACATTTTTTAAGTGTAAACAGAATAGATGAAAAGATGTATTTCAATTATAATTATTGGCCTTTTAATATATATATTTACTTTGCGAGAGAGAGAGCGAGAGAGAGAGAGCTTGTGCACACTTGTGAGCAGGGGCGGGGCAGAGAGAGAGAGAGAGAGAGAGAGGAGAGAGAGTTTTAAACAGGTTCCGTGACCCTATTTGAAGCTCAATCTCAAGACCGTGACACCGTGACCTGACCTGAAATCAAGAGTCATATGCTTAACCAAGGCACCCCAAATTATTGGCCTTTTAAATAAAACATTCTAAATACTAAGCTTTTAAATAAAATTTTTCTATCACCCTTTAAAATACATTCAATGAGATCTAAGTATTGACTTGAAATCTGCCATCACATAGTTAAAAATAGACAAATAAATTCTCCTTAAACAGGCTGAATGTTTACACCATTTATTTTTCTTTTGAACTTATATTTCCATTCCACTGTCCCCAGATAATGTTATCTGTATATAATATATTCTATCCTTAAAATTCTTATAGACCACTATATCATAATTCTCTGCAACAAAATATGTATATACATTGATAGTATAAATATTTTTTTTCTTCCAGCCATCAAGTTATAAATGTTAAAATATTATTGACTGAATTATGATTATTGATAGTACACATGGCTAAGCCTATACTTTTAAATTTAGTTCAATAAAATTTTAGTGTAACAGAATTGTGAATGTCTCAGCATTGCTAGAATGGGACAGTGTTGAGCATAATATTTTTTATTTTTCTATTTTTTATTTTTATTTTTTAGAGATAGAGAGAGAGCTTGAGTGGGGGTGAGGGGCAGAGGGAGAGAGAGAGAGAGAGAGAGAGAGAGAATCTCAGTCAGGCTCCACATCCAGCACGGAGCCTGACACAAGGCTGGATCCCACGACCCTGGGATCATGACCTGAGCTAAAATCAAGAGTCAGACACTCAACTGACTGAGCCATCCAGGTTCCCCTCAAAATAATTTTTGATTTAGCTTTCATTTTTATAAATTAAAAGAAGTTCAATTTTTATAAATGAAAATACTGAAATACTTGTTTAGTAAATGAGAAGATGGGAAGGGAGGAAGTTTTTTTATAGTAATACTACTCAATTGTCTGAAATTCTGATATACACCCAAATCAGCAATCAAAAAGTATTTTAAACTGGCTGATAATTAGGTCCTCCTTCAATGTGGCTAGAAGAAAAAAATTGGAAATAATGACAAACAACTATATTCCAAGTGTCTGTTTGGCACCCTTGAGAACTTTATGCTCTGGGGTCATGCACCTTTGGTAAGAATGGAAGAAAGAGAAAAACTTATCTTTTCGGTAAAACAGGCAAAATAAAAGAAGAAATGAGAAATACAAGCTTGTTCTTTTTCAATAAGCTTTTCCACAGGCCAAATTAGTTTTAGGAAAGAGGATATATATAAGTTGAGAATCTGGAAACCGATTCCTTTAAAACCTCCCCTGATCACACACATCCCTTGGAAAGCTCTTCTATACTTCTGGAGGTGCACATAGTCCAGTTTAAAGATCCCTGGTGTATCTGACCTTCTGCAGAACACGTTCAAAACTAGGTCACTAGGAAGGGGGAAGGCCAGAGTCAAGGAATAGCTTCAAATGAGGGCCATTAAGAAACCAGGCAAGATGAAGGTAAGGAGGAGGAGATATGGCAGCCAGGGAGAAAGACTTGAAGGAATTTCACTGTGACAATGTTGTAGACTTTTTTTTTTTTAATTTTTTTTTTAACATTTATTTATTTTTGAGACAGAGAGAGAGCATGAACAGGGGAGGGTCAGAGAAAGAGGGAGACACAGAATCTGAAACAGGCTCCAGGCTCTGAGCTGTCAGCACAGAGCCCCACGCGGTGCTCAAACCCATGGACCGCGAGATCATGACCTGAGCCGAAGTTGGACGCTTAACCGACTGAACCACCCAGGCGCCCCTGTTGTAGACTTTTTATGTGGTTTAGTATGGGCATCCCAAGGTGAGCCAAGTTTGTTTAATATGACTAGAACAAAACATAAAACCACTGGAAAATGTGTTTTACCAAGTCTCCTTAGTACATTACATTACGATCCTTTATTTACCTGCCTGCTGTTTATGTTAGGATTTGAGATAGCCAAGAATAAGAAATGATATTCTGGTTAAAATCCCAAGCTATAGAGGGGCGCCTGGGTGGCTCCATAACTGAAGCGTCCAACTTCACCTCAGGTCGTGCTCTCGCGGTTTGTGAGTTTGAACCCCACATCGGGCTCTGTGCTGACAGCTCAGAGCCTGGAGCCTGCTTCGGATTCTGTCTCCCTCTCTCTCTGCCCCTCCCATGCTCGTGTTCCGTGTCTCTCTGTCTCTCAATAATAAATAAAAACGTTAAAAAAATTTTTTTTAAATCACAAACTATAGAGGCAGAGTGCTTTGCCTTGAACCCTGATTCCAACTAGTTTATGAACTCAGGCAAGTTACTTAACTGTTCCAAGTATCAATTTTTCTGTGTCTGCTAATAATTATACATAGCTCATGTGTTTTTGTGAGAATTAAATAAAATAATCTAAGTAAAGCTATGAGCACAGTGCCAGACCATTCAATATTTATTCAATCAAGAATGCTAATTCAGCTGTATATAAACTAATAAGAGGAGACAGATATGCAAACATATCAGGGCAATGGTGTTATACAACAGATAACACTATTATCTGTGTGAAGTAGGTATTATTAATCCCACTTTGCAGACGCAGAAGTAGAGGCTACAGGAATTTAAGCGATATGCTTAAGACTACCAACCAGTAAGTAGAGAGCACAAACTCGACTCAGAACTTTGGACCCTTGGTAGCCTCTTCAAGTATGTAGTGGGCACACACTGCTGTGTCCTACGGACTGAAATATTTTTCTGCCATTCCATCTGAGAGTAAAGTTCTGGATGCTCATTCAGCACCAACTGCATGCAGCCAAGCCTTTTAGTTTTTGGCTTGTGAATGTCTCACCATCTCTGTAGGCTACGGAGAGCATCCTCCTATGCATGAAGGGCATTCCAAGGTCAACAAAGTGCTTCAAGCTCCATAAAGAAAGCAGCTATATAAATGGGCGTTCTTGTTAAGATAATAAAGCTCGAAAGGCCACTTTTTAAAAGGGAGGTCACCTGGAGGGTTACCAGGAGAAGCCAGATGCCCCAGATGTGCTATTTAACCTCCAGGTTTCATAAAATATACACATACTGTAGGAATATATCTTTAATTATTTTACTTTTAGAAAATGATGACTCTAACATTGTTTAAATAAATTAAGTCAATTCCTATTATTAGAAGCAAAGTGTCTTGTATTTTACAGGTGCTGAGGCTGGTAGGAATGGATTAACCAGAAGCCTCATTAAACGTATCACCACTGTTGGCCAAACCGTATAAACTCTTTGGAGTATGATACGGTTCCAACTGTCTACTGTGTGCGTTCGTGGTGAAGAGTGCCTCAGTGTATTTCCTTGTTTTGAATAAATTGTGGTATTGAATTCACAGCCTTCCTTCATCAGAAAGGGAAAATGATTTGACCCTCACATTCCTCAGAGCTGAACTCAAACTTTGGAGACACACTTCAAAGCTCTGTAAATAATATGAGTAACACTTTGGACCCTTCTGAGGTGGGAGGGAAATTCCCTTTCTGAAGAACACCCAAGTCTTTAAAAAGAAATGGTCAGGTTTAAATATCTCACTGTTTTTCTTGTTTGAGGCTCCATGCTGAGGATTTTATTTTCCTTTGCAAAGCTTATGCTGCCCCAGCCCTTTTCTCAGAGGTCGGCTGGCGTTGGTGCACAGGACTAGGGCCGCTAGCAGGTTTGCTAGAGCAAGTTTATTTGTAGTGTGGCTGGGGGAGGGTTGGAGATTCCATTATGATGCGGGAGGCTCCCCAAGTTTGGAATATCAATGGCACTTCAAAGGGCTGGAGCTGCGAATTAGCAGTCTGGCTTCTTCTCAGGCCCCAGAATAGAATAAAATAACCCACCAAGAGATGTGTTTCAATATAGGAAACAGGGGGAATTCTCTTCAAGGGCCCTGATCGTACAGTGGGCACCCCTAGGTCTTCCTAGATGTCCTGGCCTCTCTCTGGGTGCAGGAGATTGTCATGGATTTTGCAGAGGCCCCTCAAGGATCCCAGAGTGAAATCTTAAACGTAGGGCTAGACACTTTCCTAAGCTGCCAAATCTCCTCAAATCCATTAACATTAAACACTACTGAAAAGATTAGCCTTAGACAAAGGGTAACTCAAAGCTGTTTAGCCTAATTTAAATTTATTTCCAAAAGGCCAAACACTATATTTATCTCAAGATTTTTCTAAAGATTTTTTTTTCCCTTTAAAATCCCATTCTCTCCTTTCTCTCCCTCTGTCTGTCCTATACCAAAAATAGGGGAGAAGGAAAGTTAGGATTTTTGTTCACTCAAGTCTCCCATAGGAGTCAGCATCAAATCTGGCTATAGTCAGGCAAGCAAAACAAAACAAAATAAAACAGAACCATGAACCTTCTCATCATCGTGTTACATGATTATGTTTAAGAAGCTCTAGAGTGGCAATCCATTCAACTCAGAACACTGAGACTTTACAGCTCTGGGAATGACTACCACCCAATGCCTGTGCCTTGCTCTCTAGCTGTACTTAAAATTAAATGAAAACTACATACACTGGGGAGACCCTAGATTGCATGAGTACAGTATTGATCTGTGCCTGGCTCCTTGTCATGGTCATGGTTATTTCTCCAGCCCTGATATTTTTCTAATGCCTTTAACATCGTTTTGGCTCCCATCATCCTCCCATTTAGAAAGGGGCTACACCTTCAAAGTCAAGACAGGAGAGTGGAAGCTGCTTGGACTGGGACTTATCTACAACTGAGGTGATCATTTGACCTCCATGATTTTCTGATTTTCTCCCTCCCATGTGACTTCCTGCTGGCTGGAGTTGAGTGGCAGTGCCATTATACTGAATAGCTACCTTTCAGTGGGGCTGCTTCCTGTTTTCATTAATTTATGCTATTTTTCTGACTCCTGTAGGCATTTTGATTTGCAGCCTCTGGCCCAGAATCTCATCTCTAGACCTTAATTCTGAGGGTTTTACCCGTTAATGCTTGTTCTCTCTACTTAACTGACTGTGAATAAGTTCCCTCAGGGCTCAGTCTTTGTCTTTCATCCTTTGAGGAGTTTTCCTGATGCTTCCAGCCCATTCAGTCCATTCCTTTGGTATCCCTTAACTTCTTATCGTAGCTTGTATAGTGTTGCCTAATTATTTATGGGTTTCCTCACTGGGCTGGGCAGAGATTACACCCGTTTTGTTCATTATTATATCCAGAGTGCCTACCACAGCACCTGAAATCAAGTAGATGCCCCCAAATTTCTTTTATATTAATTAATTAATCAACGTGCTGATTAATTTTAGGAAAATATTTTTAAAATTTCTCCCTATATTTTCAAAATCTCAAACATATTGAAATGTTGAGAGAATGTTCAAATGCACAGCTCTATATTCTCCACTTAGATTCAACAATACAAAATATATTTCTTTGATCTCTCTAGATATAGAAATGTATGATTCTTGCTGAACTATTAGAAAGTAAGTTGCAGATATCATGATTCTTTATCCCTAAAGACTTTTGCACACGTCTTTTTTTTAAATTAAGAGCTGTATTGAGGCATAATTGATATATAAAAACTGAGCATATTTAATGTATACAATTTGATGAGTTTGGACATATGCATACACACCTGTGAAATCACCATCCAAGTCAAGGTAATAAACATATCCATCACCACCAAACTCTTGTGTCTCCTTTCTCTGAGTGTGTGTGTGTGTGTGTGTGTGTGTGTGTGTGTATGTGTGTGATAGGAACACTTTATGTGAGAACTACTCTTTAAATTTGTCCATGTGCACAATGCAGCATTGTTAACTTCAGGCACAATGTTGTACAACATATGTCTGGAACTTATTCATCTTGTGCAACTGAAACTTTATAATTGATGAACAATTCCTCATTTCCTACTCCCTCCAGCCTCTGGAAACCACCATTCTACTTTCTGCTTCTATGAGTTTGACTGCTTTAGATACCTCATATAAGAGGAATCATGCAGTATTTCTCCTTTTTTGACTGGTTTATTTCACTTAGCATAACATCTTCAGATAACGTACAAATACTGTGGTCACATATGACAGTTTTCTTTTTTTAAGGCTGAGTAATATTCCATTGAATCTGTATAACACATTTCCTTTTTTTTTTAAGTTTATTTACTTATTTTGAGAGAGAGAGAGAGAAAGAGAGAGAGCATGTACCTGAGAGTGGGGGAGGGGAAGAGAGAGGGGCAGAGAGAGAGGGAGAGAGAGAATCCCTAGCAGGCTCTGAACACTGTCAGCACAGAGCCCAATGTGGGGCTCAATCCCACAAACCATGAGATCATTGCCTGAGCTGAAGTCAAGAGCCTGATGTTTAACTGACTGAGCCACCCAGATACCTCACATTTTCTTTATTTATCTGTCTGTGGACATTTGGGTTGTTTCCATATATTGGTTATGGTGAGTGACTGCAATGAACATGGAAATGCAGATACTATTCCAAGATCTTGATCTGGCATATTCTTTTGTATATATATCCAGAGATGAGATTGCTGGATCATAAGGTAGTTCTATTTTTAAAATTTTGAGGAAACTCCATACTGTTTTCCATAGTGGTTGTACCATTTTACATTCCCATGAAAGTGTACAAGGTTTTCAATTTCTGTATATTTTTACAACACTGATCTTTTTTCTTTTCTTTTCTTTTCTTTTCTTTTCTCTTTTCTTTTCTCTTTTCTTTTCTTTTCTTTTCTTTTCTTTTCTTTTCAGAATAGCCATCCTAACAGGTGTGAGGTCATATCTCATTGTAGTTTTGATTTGCACTTCCCTGATGATTAGTGATGTTGAGCACTTTTTCATATAGCTGTTGGCCATTTGTATATATTCTTTGAAGAGATGTCTATTCAAGTCCTTTGCTTGCTTTTTAATCTGGTTAATTTGATTTTTGCTACTGAATTGTAGGAGTTCCTTACATATTTTGGATATTAACCCCTTAACCAGATAGGTGGTTTGCAAATATTTTCTCCCATTCTGTGGGTTGCCTTTTTATTCTGTTGCTATGTAGAAGCTTTTTAGTTTGACATAGTCTCACTTGTCTGTTTTTGCTTTTGTGGCCTGTCTCTGCATACATCTTCAAAAAAGGAATAAAAAAATTCATTTCAAATAATGGTAATACTTTACTTACAGCTGAGAAAATTAATAATTCCACAATATCATTTAATTTTTAGTTCATATTCACATTTTACCGAATGTCCCTACAAATTATCTTTTAGAAAATTGAGGTTCATATAACACAAAATTAACCATTTTAAAGTGTACATTCAGTGGCACTTATATGTACATTCACAGTGTTATACAACCATCCCTTCTATCAAGTTCTAAAACATTTTCATCACTCCTAGCAACTACTAATTTACTTCATGTCTCCATAGATATACTTATTCTGGATATTTTATATAAACAGAATCATCCCATATATTATCCTTATGTCCCTCTAAATTGTCTTATAGCTTTTTTTAAGGAAGAAATTTTAAATAGGAACAGAAATAAAAACTGTTGATGCAGCATTTCTTCTTTTAATGATCATTTTTAAATGACAAGATTTCATTTTGACTCCAAACCTGCCTGGGCACCCCCTTGTCTCCTACCCTGTTACAGTGAAGGAAAACATCCATGCAAGATGAGAGACACACAGTCTGCAACTCAGGAAAAGAGGCCAAGGATATTGCCCTCAACTTTTTGTAGCTCTTAGGGATGTTACGAAAGACTGCCAGGCTGAACCTAGGCTTGAACTAGTCTCCATAGTTACCGTAAAGTTGCCGGCCAGAGGGAGGGAGACGTGGAGACACTCGCTAGCTGTGATTACAGGCACAGCCTACTATCAGGCTAGCTCAGATTGATGTGGGTGGTAGTGATATATTTGCTTAAAAGGAAGCATTTCTCTTCAGGACTAATTCTACATGACCAGTCTGAATCATAAGTCTACAAGACCAGTCCAAATCAGTTATCTTCTTTGCTTCAGCTGCCAAAGATATATTCTGCAATGTTCTTTGCTCTATAAAAGAAAGCACGTTTGAGAGATATAGTAATAACCACTTCCCCTCTTAACCTACCATCCCCATCCACCTTCTGGGGCTTTCCCAGGGTGACTTCCTGTGCTCAGTAGTAATTCCAGCTGACTCCTTTGGCTGAGCACCAGCTCAGGACTCACCCACACTGTTTTTTACTGGGCATGACAGCTTGAAAGAGTGGTGAGGGCTCCACGGGTTTGGAGGAACTGCGTGGCTTAGCATTTAAAATTCTACTGAGCAACTCTCAGTGGCTTTAGATGGATATATGTGGTTTGTACGTCCAGTGTATATAGCAGGGAGGGCAAATACCTGCCATCATGCTCCCGCCTCCTTGTTCCTCTGCCCATGATAGATGTCATTAATCGGTTGTAGACTTCTTTCCCCTAGAGCTTAAACAGTCCCTCAGGATATTTCTCCATAAAGGGTTCCAGGGAACCACAGACATTCAACTGGACTTTGCATTCAAGAAGAAATGTCTTTTTCTTTTTATTTCTGCGATACAGTCTTCCCAATGCTGACTGTCAGAATAAACATGTACTTTGAGCATTACAAATTAAAGCATATCTCAACAGGAGGCCAAGAGTGTTTATGCTTATTGGTTGAACTCCCATCTCCAGCAAGTCTTTAAAATGCTAATCCTACAGCTTGCTGTAGCAAAATTTATAGCAAAAATAATTATGTGAGGAGGTAGTGCAATACATAATTAATATTCAAAAGTAGACTTCTGTAAATTTACATGCCAAGACGCTTCACCTCCCTAGAGATCCAACACAGAAAGTGATGTGGCATATCTTTTCTAAAATAAAATTTATTATGGGATCTTATTTTTGGAGGTCTCACTAAATAACAGCAGCATTGCTTACCCTGATAAGCATGGAAAGCAGTGAGGGGATAGGAGTGGAAAAATCTAAGTGCAAAGTGAAAGAGAAGTTTGGATGGATCTTTTAGGCTGGAATCGATTGAGGCCACATTATTCTGCTTCTTGGTACTTGTGCCCCAGCCACTAAAGTTTATAGTAGCCTGTTTCCTGATAACTGGTATTTTCATGGGAGCAAGAACAAGAGTCTGTGACCTCAAGTGAAATAAAAATACAGGTTTTAGTCTTCCCAGGAGTCCTTTTAGTGTTGCTAAGTTGTGCCTTGGTTTTATTGCTGTGTATTTGATGAGTAGTTCATGAAGAAGAAATACAAATTTTAATCTGATTGAACCATAGAATCAAATGGATTCTTTGCAAAACAAACAAAAAACCTCACAAAAAAGTCCCCTTGTTTTTGCCCCCTTTCTCTTTTCCTCTGTGTGTTATTTTTCTGTGTTTTGTTTATCTTTATAGGCCACCTTAAATCTATTTTTGGGCAAACTAGGGTGTAAATAAATAACCAAGAGTAACAGCAGTAAGGTGCTACTCATTGAATGTCCGCTTTATTTTAGACTCTAAGTGCTCAACAGTACTATTTTATTTTAGCCTGCCCACAATTCTGCAAGGAAGGTATTTTTATTCCCATTTTTCATAAGAGGTAAACTGAATCTCAGTGAAGCTTTGTACCTGGGCCACAACTGACTTGGGATTTGAACCTGGATCCTTCTGACTAGGAAGCTTGGATCCCTCACCACTGTGCTGGCTGGACGTCTCTATAGGCAAATGATGGGGGACCATTGTCTTTCAAGTACTGACTGGGTCAATGGAAGCAGTTTGCCTGTTTCTCTGATTCTTCCATTGAGAGACGAGTCCTTCCAGTTTCATCAGGATTACTGTTTTAAGATATGCTCTGGTTGAAGACATTCTGCTCGAACAGTTTGGAATATAATTCTGTTAAAATAAGTTTAGGAAAGTAATTGACCAGAATCTAGCATTGCTGGAAAAAATTTACGTCAAAGTGTGTTTAATATAAAAAAACAATAGAAAAACACCAACCCTCGATAGGACCAATACCAAGAAGAGCAACAAAAGAACTGTTTATGGTATATTTACCTTTTCCCTCGTCCATTAGGCACTTTATTTTATGTGGCCAGCAGATGTTGGGACTTACAGCACCTGCTAAGACAAGTTGATTCTTTATGGCTGAAGCCTGGTCCCATCTCCATGGGATTTTACGTCCCCCCTGCTGCCTTGCTGGGGCCCAGTGGAATCTGTGTTCTTAGTTCATTAGTGCGGCCAGAGTCTGCGGTGGGTCTTGGATTCTCCATTCAAGAGGATCTGCTGGGCCTGCTTTGATAGTGCAGCCAAGCAACTGCCGGTTGCAAAGTAAAAAATGCCAGAGGCTTCTTTTCTGTGCAGGAAAATCATCTGAAAGCCCAATAAGCAGGAGAAAAGCACATGTTTCCTTGCCATAAAACCTTAAAAACAAGTTTGCGAAAGAACACTTAGACAACTGTGCCTTCTTTCTGTCTGCCCTTGCCTCGATGAATGCACCTGCAATTGGAAAAACTGCCGCTCTGTTTTCCCCCCACTGAAGAGACTTTTGAGGCAGGTTTACAATACCTTGTGAGATGTGCCAACCTATTCAGTTTTCCTCTATTGGAAGTCCCGTTGGAGAATTAAGGCCACATCTATCCACAAGATGCAATGAAAACCTTTTCCCCACTTCGGATAACCTGGATGATTGTTTCAATTTTCCACTTTGCTTTTCATGTTTATATGAGCATTCCCAACTAAAACTAATAATTGCATCTCAATTCTCTACTTTTTTGTTTAAAGAAGGCTTTCTGTAAAATGAAGGAATTTTAGATCATACGTAGGTACAGGATTACAGTGAAGCAAAAGACAGTTCCAAGAATCATTTAAACATTATTTTTAGGAGAAAATATTAACGTACAAATGTTCTGAAATCACAAGGTGCGTGTTTAAAATGATTACTAGGGAAAGTTTTGATTCATCATTTCTCAGTCACGTTGCTCATATATTATTATAAAGTGTTTTGTAAGATACCCATTTATCCTGCCTTTCCACCACATACATTTAATGTTTTTTGTGGGTAGGGGGGAGTATAAACAGAGACAAGGACAAGTTGGATAAAAGCTTACGGAAAGAGGACTGAGTTGGTGACTAGAACCTCTCTTCTTTCCTCCCCCCTTAATTTTACTTTCTGGGGCAGTAAGGACAGAAATACAGTATATTTGAGCTCTGGGAAAATTTTATCCAAGGTTAGTAGCCTTCCAGAGGGAGTACTTCAGTTCTGTCGGACAACAGTATCATGAGAATCTTTAGGAGAAAGATTTTGTCCTTTTTAATTTTTTGTCTTGGTCTCTTAGCATATCCAAATGAGCTGCTATTACAGGTTTACCCACTATCTGTCTGGCATCTTCCACCATGCTGACATAAAGAGACACTTCCACTTAAGCAAAAGCTGCTAGTTAAATGTCCTTTGGTTGAGATTTGTGTTTCTAAATTTGTTGGTTTCTTTCTTTTTATGCCTTCGTCTTTCAGATCTAAGGATGAGCTATATTTATTTAGCTTATAAACTTACTATGTCTTTCCTGTTCCCTGGTCAGAGACATGCAGAATGGCAGGGAAGAGTTGCATTATAAAATACCGTGAAAGCTTCTAGAAGAACTAGGGGAAAAAAGAGTGGCATACACTTCTGTGGTTCAATGGTACAAAGGTTTCTTTTGAGGTTGGCTTGCCACCCTGCCACCCATGTATCTCCTGAGGACATTCTAGTTACAGTAGACCTTGCCAGGGATGGGCAGAAGTGGTCGAGGCGGTCAAGGCAATAATGTGTGACCTCATATGGTGCTGAGGAATTTTTTGAACTTTTGTTTGTAGGAGAGAAAACCCAGGGCAATTGCTAGTGTTTCCCCAAGACTAAAATAAAATAATTTTGCAAAATAACCACTGAAACTTCGATTTGCATTGGGATACATAAATCCTTAGCATATAGATTTTTAAATGTTTTTAATGTTTTTATTTATTTTTGAGACAGAGAGAGACAGAGCATGAGCAGGGGAGAGGAAAAGAGAGAGGGAGACACAGAATCTGAAGCAGACTCCAGGCGCTGAGCTGTCAGCACAGAGCCTGACGCGGGGCTCCAACTCACGGACTGTGAGATCAGGAACTGAGCTGAAGTCGGATGCTTAACCGACTGAGCCACCCAGGCGCCCCAGTATATAGACTTTTTATATTTTTAGAAGGCAGGGAGATGTAGACAATGGTTAATTATATATTCATACCATTTCTCCAAAAAAGAAAACAGAACTAATTACCTTGTTGAAACTTGTTTATGTTGAAGCTTTCGGGGACCAAATTAAGTATTTTTGGACACCGTTCTTGGACAAGTTCTGGTTCTTAGGCCTTGCTTTGCCACCAGTGAATAAGTATGTACAATTGCTTACTTGTTCATTATAAAGCAATCATTCATTCTTTATTTATTAGAGAAGCCATAACAATAGTACTAAAAACAAACAAAAACAAGCACCGAAACAAAATCCTAATTCCTTGCACATATGGTAAATTGGAAAGCAGATAAATTAGCCCTGGGCAATTTTAAAAATATAAAATTCAGATGAACAATAAACTTAAATAAAAGAAAATAAAGTTCCAGTAATTAAAAAAAAATTTTTTTTAACGTTTATTTATTTTTGAGACAGAGAGAGACAGAGCATGAACGGGGGAGGGGCAGAGAGAGAGGGAGACACAGAATCGGAAACAGGCTCCAGGCTCTGCACTGTCAGCACACAGCCCGACGCGGGGCTCGAACCCACGGACCGTGAGATCATGACCTGAGCCGAAGTCGGACGCTTAACCAACTGAGCCACCCAGGCACCCCAAGTTCCAGTAATTAAATAAAGGCAAATCGCAAGCTACCATTCTCTTTGCTTATCAATTATCAAAATATTCAATAACTTATTCAAAATAATAATGACTACTGTTGATGAGCATGTGGCTGAAGTTAATATTGAAACAACTTTTTGAGCGAGTAGATGTAGCAATTTAAAATATTTTGTCACTGAAACCAGCAAATTTCACTTTAAATAATGTGTTCTAAAGAAACAGAAAGGTGCATAGAGATTTATATCTCTTGAGCACAGTGTTTCCAGTAATAAAATATTGAAAATAGCTAGTCCTATAATAGGGACTAACTAAACAATCAATTGTAGATTCACATTCTGAAATAATTGATTGTAGACAGATATTCATGTTCTCATACAGTAAAAGAATATTCACCATCATGGAAGGTTAAAGAATATTATTATGTGAAAACAAAAGCAGTTTACAAAAAGATATCTCTGGTGTGATTTTAATTTTGTAAAAATAAATTCATAGGAAAGTTACTGGAATGTTAATAGTGGCTAACTGTGGGGTGCATAGATTATGCATAATTTTTGCATAATTTGTGCTTTTATGCATTTTCCAAATATTCTACAAGCATCACATTATTTACTCTGTGATTTGAATAAAAATAAATAAATACTGTAAAGAATGGTCTGGAAGTCTGGTTACCTGGTGGCAAATTACTTAAACTTTCTGGAACTGAGACTGCAAAATAAGCCAGTTGAACAGATGAGCCCAAGATTAGCTCTGGGAGTCTGCGATATCAGATTTTTCTGTAATATCTTCTGTTAAACTCTGTCATTTTGGCTAACAGGTATTGAGGGAGAAGTTAAAAGACATTACTCATTTTTAAGTGTTTGGCATATTTCCAAAACACTGAGTCAATTTAATGTAATTACTTTTTCATAATTATAATTTCAGAAGTGCTTCAACTCCAGTTTAAACTAATCTTTAGTCAGCTACCTATATTCCCTGCCTATGAACTTGAAGGCTTAAAGGAGAGTAAGCAGACATTTAGGCACATTGGATTCCTGTTTTTTAAAGAAAATGTGGGAGAATACTTATTTGAAGCAAATCTCTTCTGGTAATAGAATAGCCACCAATGTCTATTATGTTAGTTGATTTGCTCATACCAAGGTTGCTTAAACTGGGACATTCTGGTGTTATCAGTTTCCTTTGAATGACTCTTGGCCATAAGCCACAGTGACTTCTTGGGGAGATCCAATGACAATGGCAACATGGTGCCTAGAATGTGTGGTAAAACTAACAATTATACTTTGTCACAAAGAGCTGGGGCTCTGAGGTAGCTCTATTTTCACCTGTTGCGAATAGCTTTGAACAACTGATTACTAGAGTGTTTCGTTTTGTTTTGTTTTTTTCTCTGAAGGCTGGAGCACATTTTCATTTACCTTTCTACATTTCCTGTGCCTCCTGAGCCACTGTTTGGTGTTATTTCAGTAATGACTGCATTATTCTGATGGGTAGTGTAATATGTAAAATCTATTTCTCTATCCCAATTTTGAACCATCAAAGAAATTGTTTTAAATGGTATTAAGAGAGGATTAAGATGAAAAGAATTGTTTTGCTTAAATCTTTCATTCTTCTTCCTATTCTTCTGGATTAACTTTATTTTGTGTTCTGCTAAAAGTTAGATATGTGCATAAAATTTTCATTAAATTTTCACTTGACCATTTTAGTTTCCATCCTCCATATCTTTTCTGATTGTCTGCTCAAGGTCTCATGTAACATTCTCTGGCATATAACCCAGGAGTGGATTCTGGCATTTCCTTTGAAGCATCGAAGAGCAACCACTGAGGTGCCTCCCAAGAGCTTGATTTCTTCTAGGTCCCCACTGGGGACAAGGCTGCATGAGGTAACAACAGTATTGTGACTGAACCAGAGATTTTATTCTGTGTAGTTCCAGAGCTAAAGCCAATCAGCAGCTTCATATTCTTAGTCACCCCCTGACTATCTCAACAGTTCTGGAGAGGAGGAAAGGGAATGAGAATAAAAATGGTGCTTTCTGGGTGGAATATTCTCATAAATTAAGTTATAGACTTGAAAAGTAGAATATTGTCAAGAAATGTGCAGTGTCTGAGATTTTGTCTTATATGCAACTTAACATGTTTGTTTGCCATAATTTCATGGATGTTGGAGAAGACACAAGACTACTAGATCAGAGACAAAAGACCTTATTACTCACAGCAAACAAATACCATGGACTTCATGTTCTTGTTTGTTTCCCCCAGCCCCAATGTCATGAGGTCAGGTAGAGGGGTCCGGATAGATGCTGCTCACACACTGGCTTTGTGTCATGGCCTAAGAACCCCAAGCTTAGCAAACTCAATCTTTTATAAGAGGCTGCAAGCAAACTGCCCAATCTTTGCATTATAACATTTTTATTACACTGGATGGTTAGTGCAGCTGCCCTTTGCTCTGGATATAGACAATATCTCTATTTTCAAGGCTGTTCATTATACAAACATCCTTGAAAAGATAATCTAGAACCAGAACCTGGCCAGTGCTTCTACTCACAAGATGTGCAGAATCATGAGAAACCCATAGAAAATTACCTCCCTCAAATAATAACATAAGTACTTTACTGTATGCAAGAAAAAGTATATAAACCAGCTAGTCAAGGGCCAAACATATTTATCATTGAATTTTAATTTTTTAAAAATATTTATTTGTTTTGGGGAGGGAGAGAGAGAGAGAGAGAGAGAGGTGCATGAGTGGGGGAGGGGCAGAGAGAGAGGGAGACAGAATCTGAAGCAGGCTCCAGGCTCTGAGCTGTCAGCACAGAGCCTGATGCGGGGCTCAAACTCACGAACCGTGAGATCATGACCTGGGCAGAAGTTGGACGCTTAACCGACTGAGCCACCCAGGGGCTTCTATCATTGAATTTTAATGTTCATGCAGCCTAATACCTCCTAGAAGACAACAGCCACATCTGAGCAGCAGTACTTTAGTAGGAGCTAATAGAAAAGGGCACTGAGGCTTATACCTCAATGCAATCACCTTTATCATCCCATTTTAAAAGCGTGCAATGCTAAGTATCTGCTAGCAGAAAAACCTATTTCATGGCTATGAAAGATAAAAATGATCATGAAAAAAATGAAAATTATCAATTTTTAAAATTTTGGTTTGTTATACTTACAGTTTTTTTTTTAAATTAGGAGTAATAGCATGTTGTCATGTCAGCTGTTAAAATAACAGTACTTTTTTCTTGAGGGCTTTTTATCTTTTAAGGATGGAGCAAATGTAGGTGGAATATTAGCAGACAAAAGTCAATGCCAGAAGGCACTGAGTCTTTTCCAACACCTTTGAAATGTTTGCAGCTTTTCACCCATTCATGTTCTTTTTTATACTCTATTTCAAAAAAAAATGTATTCAAATAGTGTAACAAGAAGTGGCAAAATGTGCATTAAAATAGGAGAAAAAGGGGCTCCTGGGTGACTCCGTTGGTTAAACATCCTACTCTTGGTTTCGGCTCGGGTCATGATCTCATGATCCATGGGTTTAAGCCCCGTGTGGGGCTCTGTGCTGACAATGCGGAGCCTGCTTGAGATTCTCTCTCTCTTCCTTTCTCTTTGCCCCTCCTCCTCTCACTCTCAAAATAAATAAATAAACCTAATAAAATAAGAAAAAGAGAACACAAAGTTCTCTAAGAAGTTAACTAAACATAATTGCTATGGTTAAGTAGTAATGGCACAGGTAGGATATTCATTGCATCGTTATTTACGACAGCAAAAATAGTAAAGAAATCGAATCTCTCCAAATAAGGTATAGATTAAATAAGGTTTTCTCAACGTTGGCACTGTTGACATTTTAGGCCGGGTAATTCTTCTGGAGCCTGTCCTGTGTATTTTAGGATGCCTAGCTTCCCTGGCCTCAACCCACTAGGTGCTGCTAACATCACCCCCGATTGTGACAGCCAAAACCTTCTCTAGACATTGCCACATAGCTCCCAGGGAGCAAAGATTGTTCCTGTTGAGAAACTCTGGGTTAAATAAGTATAAGAGTTGTACTAGTTTCTGGGGTTGTGATAGCAAATCATCACAAAATGAATAGCTTAAAACAATAGAAACTTATTCTCTTACAGTTTCGGTGGCTAGAAATCCAAAATCCAAGTGTTGGCAAGATTGGCTCCTTTGGGAGGTTCTGAGGGAGAATGTTCCATGACTTTCTCCAAGCCTGGCTATGTATCCCTCCAATCATTGCCTCTATCTTCACATAGCATTCTCCCCTGTGTATCTGTGTCTGAATTTCCATCTCTTTGTAAGGACACCAATCACTGGATTAGGGGCCATTCTAATCTAGTATGACCTCATCTTAATCACATCTGGGAAGACCCTATTTCCAAAGGGTCATTTTCAAGTGTACCTGGGTGAGACCTGAACATAGCTTTTTGAGGGATACAATTCAACACATGGTGATAGTGTGCTTTTAGCAACTTTTCTCAAAGTGACTCTTAAGGTCTCTCAGTGTTTTTGGCAGTGCAGAACTATTATTCAACTATCGCTAACAATTTTAACTTAGAAATAGCAGCATCACATATAAGTACAGCACTCTCATTGTCCTTGGAAAAAAGCTATGAAGTCACCATTAACTTGAAGGTAGATTCCTCAGACTGAGATCTAAATGTCCTAGTTCTGTAAACTGGGGGGGACTTTTAGCAGATGGAAAGTTTTCAAATTAATAGAAATACTTTTTACCCTAATGTAAATTTCATTTGGATGGTGCTTCAAAATGTTTTCAGTTCTTGGAGGATGGGTATGTGTATTTTTTCTGAATATTTGGTTTCAGGAAATGGTGAGACCAGACCAAAGCGGGAGAGACTTGTATATTGATTTCTTCCAGAGAAAAATGTGAAATAGGTGGTCTGATTTTGTTACACACATAATCCTGACTTTGCAAAATATTCGATCAACTCTTATGACCACCTTTCTTGGGCCACAAACATCAGGCCAAATTCTCTGGGTGAGGATGATAGTTTTCTCTGAAAAACATGAGTTTTTACTGTCAGTCATTTTGGGAAAGACACTGAGGTATGTTGGACTGGTGGAAGGAAAACATTACTTTTTCTTTGAAGCCAAAGGAGGAGGTGGGGCCAGGACTCTGAAGATGGAGATGCCTAGAAATTTCTGTTGGAGTCCCCTTCCATGCAGAGAATCTGGAAGAATCCACCTGGTAGTAAATCATTCATTCTGTATTGAATCCATATTAACCATAAACATTTATTAACCTTCTGTGTACTGTTACGGTCTGATTTTAGCTGGACTTCAGGGACTTAAAGGGAGGGGCTGTGTTTGCCATGGGGACAGGGGAATGAAGGAACAGGTCTTCTTCAGCAGCCTTGCTCCTCTCCTCTAAGCCTGATTCCTGATGGTTATACTACCTCAAGGGGATATGGGCCCCAGGTGTCTTTGAGTGATAATCTGTACCAGAACAGAGAACAACGGTTAGAACTCAGCTAAGAGTGTGGACATAGGCTTTGACGACAAAGATAGACAATTAGGCATCCTTGGGAATTCCCAGATAGTATTAAGTAAGGAAATCTGAGTATCCCTCATGGCAGGTTGGGGAACCAGAGAACTGTTATTTTAGCATTAAAGAAAGACTGACTTCTGAAAGCTGGAGAACTTGGAAACACAAGGATTGTATAAATTACAATACACCCATATGGTGAAATATCATAAAATGACTTAAATCTTATTACTGAAAATAGTTAATAACACAAAAATGTACTTTGTTGGATATAATGTGAAGAAAGACCATAAGGTGTATACACAATGTGATTCCAATTTTGTTGCTAAAATACTGTAAGAAAGATCCACACCGAAATGTGAACACTGATTATAGGTGTATAACTGATGTAACACTGATATGGGTGATTGTCTTCCCCTCTTCTTTTTAATTTCCTATGGTTTCTAACATCTCAGTGAACACATGCACATTTAAGAATCACTATCCATTGTGGAAAGCAAAATTTAGTTTTGCTGGCCAAACCAGAAGGGAAAGCATAGTGAGTAATTAGTACTTAAACTGGTGTGTTTAGTAGTTATTAAGTAATTCTGATGAGGAGGTTGTCTCTCGCCTGCCAGCCATGGAGGCCTTGAGACCTTGGGGCCCCTGAGGTAACTGGATCACAACCTAATTCTGCCGTGAGTACTCCTGGGTCTCCTTTACACTTGGCTTCCACTTCCTTCTTCCCCTAAGGGAAAGTTAGCTTCTTTTGTAGGCAAAGTAGCCACCCAGAAGCTGTAATGGCAGGCCTTACTACCAGCGAAATCCCACATGACAAATTCATCCTTTGTGCTGCTACAATTGACTTGTCACCTCATTTTTACAGCTAATTAGCTCTTTAGTAAGCGATGGCTAGTGTCAGAGGTCATCTGATACCTGATTCTGGTAAATTGACCGTAAATATTACTGTCCATCTGTATTTGCTGTTCAAAACACTGCTTAGTGACCAAATTTCAAACTCTCTTTGTAGGAGACCCTCCTTATTTTTGTTGTCAAGATAAAGTTTCCAGATAATGCTCAGGAAACTTATCATCCCTGAAGTTATTGGAGTTGCTGCTCAATTAGCCTTTTCAATCGGTCATGCCACCCACTGGGCGGGGGAAAGCATCCACACAGTTTCCAACTTTTCCCAGAGTTTCTTTTGTTTCCCTGTCTAACTCAGAAAGTCACTGAAGGAACCCTTGTTCTGATTCTGTCCATCACTCTTATAACTTCTAGGAACATTTTATTGTTTTATAACAATCACACCAGTACTGCTAAGCGGGCTCACTGTATACCAGGCACTGGGCTAAAAGCCATGTTCATTCAACTCTTGCATTCTTACTACAGTCTGTTTGGAGATATTATTGATTGCCACATAATAGGTGAGGAAACTGAGGCTGGGAAGGTTCTGCTTTTTGCCCAATGTCACACAGATAAATAGAAGATTGAGGCCTTGCTCAGGTCTGTCTGAATCCTAAGTCAGATCTCTCAACCCCTAAGTCGTTCAGCCTTATGAATCTGGTTATTAACATGACTAGCTAGTTAAAATACTAGTTCTAAAACTATCCCAATACTAACACTAATACTAATACTAATACTAATACTAATACTAATACTAATACCTAATACTAATCTAAAACTCTTCACTATCAAGTGAGTGTGTGTGTGTGTGTGTGTGTGTGAATTGTCATTTGTTACAGGCCATTTAGAGACCAGTAATATCCACGGAATATGGAACATCAGCAACAGAAACAGATTAGAGAGGACCTAAGGTATGGGTTTCAAAGGGAGTCATAGGTGACCTGGAATGAGTCTGGCCATCAGAACTGAACTGTGATGACGTTGGTGAGCAGTGTTTCTTCTCTTGGTTCCACTTGGCAACCAAGGGGCAGCGGTCTATGAGCTGTTAAAGTGTGTCCAGGGAATGAGGCAAAAGACAGAACAGTCATCAGATGAAATAGATTAAAAGGATAAGCTTTTTACAGCAAAGAGAGTACATAGAGGACTGATCCTGGTTGCATTCTTAAGATGCTGGCGAGCACATTTCTGCATCCCTAGGACTTACTTGTTTCTAAACTCAAAACATAATTTCAGAGAATTTAGCAGATTTCTCCACTCCCCTCCCCTCCTACATCCCCACCTCCTTCCTGAGGGAGAGTGGGTAATAAGGAAGCCTTCTTGGAAGGCATATTAAAAGGATTAGGTCATCGATCACTAATGAGATGTCCAGGATTTAGTAACAAGTAGAATCTGGGACCCTAAGCTAGCCCGGTTTGTGCAGAAATGATAATAGAAAGCAAAGAATACAGAGACTGCAATTTTCTTAATGATAAGCTGACCATAGAGATAAACTGCATTTGATAATAACAAAGCTACAAAGTGAGCAAGATTTTACTTTTTCTTCAGAGCAGCCCAGAACCAGATGTACCTGACTGCTATGTAAATTCAGATTGTAGACTTAAAAACATGAGAGGTTAGGTATGCAAATGCGGGACTACAGCATAATCAATCAGCCAACCCCTAAGTGTATTGAATAGCCTTGAGTAATAGAGTCAGCACTGTGTGTAATGCCAAATGATGACACAGTCTCTGACCTTATCTAGGGAGGCAAAGAAGGTTTAGAACGGACAAATGAGAAAACCAAACACTTAATCATAAAGTGCCAGTTGAAGAAGAGAGACTATGTAGATAAAGGAATTTTAGCAGACATCCCAGATTAGAGGAAAGAAAATTTGTTTGGAAATCAAGACACTTTTACTCTCTATTCCTGGTTTTGCCACTAATCAGCTGTGTGATCTTGAGCAGACTCATTTGTCTCTCTGGGTCCTTCTCAGTTGCCAATCTATCAGATGAGGAAGCCAGAGGCGGCAACTTCTAAGGTCTTTGCAGATCTAACATTCTAATATAAAAGAGGAATCTTTGTAGGCCTGTCACTGGAGGAGATGTCCGAGAAACAGGGGGTAAGAACTGGCCAGGTATGGCCAGGGTGTGAGTGTGTGTGTGCACGTGCATGTGTGTGCAGTTGGAGAGGTAAGGTTTGTTCAGAAGGGGAGCAGAAAAGGAGAGGGATGGATTTAGAACTGGGTCAGGTAGAGATGGAGAGGTGAAGCACGCTCACATGTGACAGCAAAGGCCAGTGACTGTAAACCTCAGTTCCCTGATGTGAAGCAACTGCACAGTTAATCAAGCCCCAAAACAAGGCATCATTTTTGATTTGTCTCTTAAACTTACTCTTCACATCTAAATCTATCAAGAAGATCCACTCAGATAAATTGACATCTCTCCTTCTCTATCACCACCAGCTTCGTCCAGCTGCCCACACCTCTCTTTTGGAAGAAAGCAGCAGCAGTGGAACTGGTCTCCTTGAATCTACCTACTTTAGAGTTAATCTCTTCCAATGGAGCCAGAGCAATCTTTAAAAACTATCAATAGATACTGTCACTCCCCTGCTTGAAGTTGTCTAATGACTTTGGATTGCACTTAGAATAAAGCCAATCTCCCCATTATCATAGGCACATCTACAGGTAAATGTATGGCCATGTCCCAGCCTTCATCATCCTCATGTCATCCACCCGTTCACTTTCTCTTGTCCTCAGTGTTTGCATAACTTCAGGCATTCCTAACATAGCCTTGCCTTAGATTCCTTTCACTTTGCTCTTTCTTCTGCCTGGAATACTCTTCCCCTATCTTTTCATGGCTGACTTTTTCCTGTTATAGTCATGTTGATGCTCAAAGTTTTAAGGGGCTTTCTTCAACCTCCTGTCAAAGGTGGGTTCCCCCATCTCCAGTCGTGCTTTATCACAGCACCTTATGTCATTGGCTTCAAATTATACTTGTAAATTCTTTTGTGTTCGTATTAACTTATTGTCTATTTCCTCCACTGGAATGTGAGCCCCAAGAGAACACTTGATCTTAGCCAAAAGGCCGAGAAGCGATAGAGCCCCAAGAGAACAAAGACCTATTTGGTATTGTTCAACCTTGTGTTCCCTGCCCTTGTAACAGACACCCAATAAATATTGTTGAATGAATGAAAGAAAGAATGCTGAAGCAATACACAGGAATAAACACAGTTATAAGACACAGTGGATTCAGGCACCATGGATCAACCATCAGGTTTGCCAGGTTCAAATCCCAGGTTTGCCACTTTCTTGGCAGCCACCTGACCTTGGGGAAGTTATGTAACCTCTATGAACCTCAGGTGTAAAACAAGGAGGAAAATGGTGTCAGCATCACTGGATTGTGACATATATCATATGCAATAATATCATTAAAGCCCTGACTTCAGTGCTTCATAGAATTAGCTTCTTGTTTCTTTTTACATTTTGCCTATAGTCACCCTTTCTTTATGTCTAGGTTTAGTTTGGGCAGAGAATGAAAATGGTATATATATAAAGGGATTTCCCTCCCTCCCTATAGTCCTCTTTCCCTTCTTTCCTCTCCTCCTCTCATTCTTTCTCGTTCACCCTTTCACCTTTCCGTATTTCTCACTTATTTATATGGATGCATATGTATTTATAGCGAAGAGCTAATATTATGCATTGGTTAAGTACAAGTTTGTTATGACTCTTTTTATTGTTGTTATAAACATTTCTTTGTGAGAAAAGCATATGGCTAAATAATATGTTGACTGTTAAATCTGTCCTTTGAATAGCTAAAATAACATCTATATATTAATAATAATCATTTGCACAGTACTTTGGGTTATAAGTTGTATCCAGTAGCATTATTTAATCTGATTTGATTTGATTTGTTGTAATTGCCACATTACATACAGGAAAACAAAAAGTTAAGGGCTGGGGATAGAATTGTTTTCCCTTTAAAAAGATGTGCCCAAACAAAAATACAGATTCAGTGGGGTACATGCACCCTGATGTTTATGGCAGCATTATCAACAATAGCCAAACTATGGAGAGAGCCCAAATGCCCATCGACTGATGAATGGATAAAGAAGATGTGGTGTATATATATATATATATATATATATATATATATATATAAATAAATACAATGGAGTATTACTCAGCAATCAAAAAGAATGAAATCTTGCCATTTGCAATGACGTAGATGGAGCTAGAGAATATTATGCTAAACAAAGTAAGTCAGTCAGAGAAAGACAAATGCCAAATGATTTCTCTCATGTGGAATTTAAGAAACAAAACAGATGAATGTATGGGAAGGGGAAAAGAGAGAGAGGGAAAAAACCATAAGAGACTCTTAATGATAGAGAACAAAGTGAGAGTTGATGGAGGGATGTGGGTGAGGGGATGGGCTAGATGGGTGACAAGTATTAATGAAGGCGCTTGCTTTGATGAACACTGGGTATTGTGTGTAAGTGATGAATCACTGAATTCTACTCCTGTAACCAATATTGCACTGTATGCTAACTAGAATTTAAATAAAAATTTGAAAAGAAAAAAAAAACATGTATCCAAGTCCTAACCTTTGGTGTCTGTGAATGTAACTTCATCTGGAAATATGATATTTGCAGATGTAATTAAGGATCTGGAAAGGAGATCATTCTTATTTTATAGCGGTCCCAAAATCCAATGGCTAATGTCCTTATAAAGACATTATAAGGCAAGGAGAGGGAGATTTCAGATATAGAGACACACAGGGAAGAAGGCCATATGAAGATAGAGGCAGAGACTGGAGTGATGCATTTACAAGCCAAGGAATGTCAAGGATCACCCACAGCCATCAGAAGCTAGGAGGAAGGCATGGAATGGATTCTCCTCAGATCTTCCAGAAGGAACCAATGCTGCTGACACCTTGATTTTTTACATTTATGATCTTTGAAATCATAGACCAGAAATTTTTTGCATTTCTGGTCGTTGGAATCATAGACCAATTTCTGTTGTTTTTAGCCAGTGAATTTGTGTTGATTTGTTACAGCAGCCCTAAGGAAACTAATACATGATTTTTTTTACATGGACCATGAAATAATCTTCTAACTGGCACTCCTGCTTCTACACCTACCTCCCACCAGTCCTCTCTTAACACAGCAGCAAAAATGGATTGATTGTCTTGAACCCTCAATAGATCATTTTATTTCTAAGTTCAGGGAGAAGCCATGGACTCATGCCTTCCATGGCTCCTCATGGAAATTAAAGTGAAATATCCCCTCCTTACTATGACCTCCAAGGCTCTTCATGACCTGGTGTGTGCTTTCTCTCCAAACCCATCTGCAGTGTCCTAGCCTTGCTCACTCTACTTCAGCCTTTCCCATAAGGTTATACACAATGGGAGGGAAGAGACCATATCTGTTTTATTTATCTTGTGTTTCCACTGTCTAGTGAAGTGCCTGGTACTTCACTCAAAAGAAATTTGCTAATTTGTTAGGTGAATAAAGAGATGGCTTAAGAAAGGTTTCCATTCCTTTGTGTATCTCATTCTGATATGGCACCAGTCTTTTTGGTAGGAGTGCATTCATTTTAGCTGATATTTTTGCTATAATCTACTGATTGTCATTGTAGTAGTTTTTGTACTTGAACAGTCAAGCTAGGAATTGAGCCAATTGGAATGGTAGAAAGGATATTGCTCATTAAAATGGGAATTGATAAATTTTCTCATTACTCCAAAAGCTGTCTCTTTTCATTTCCATTTTTCAGCTGTCTTGTCCATGGATTATTAATTGCTTCTTTTCTGTTTGCCAGCCTGCCCTCCCATATCTCCTCCTGTTTTGCTTTGCTCACTACCATCATGCTGACCATCATGGCAAATTGATCCTGGCTTCTTAGTTTCTGTTCTGTTTGGCCAATGGGAGATACTGGAAGGAGACTGGAAGGCTGGAAGAGAGGGAGGTCATACTATTTCTTCACCACTTCATCTATGCTCTGGCAGTGGCCACACCACTGCAGGACTATAGCTCCTGTGTGACTGCTCCCCCTCAATGGTTCCAAGACTCACTGGGCTCTGGGGACACTATTTCTTCTTCTTGCCCTTTCAGGAATAAACTCTAGTGGCTAATAACTTCCTGCTATTGTTGATTTCAGAGTGCCTCATCATCCATTGGTGGTTCCTTTAACTCTGTCCAAACTTCATAAATAGTCCCTTCATTAAAAACTCTTGAGCCATCTGTGTTGGATTCTGTTTTCTGCTGGAATCTGGACTTTAACGCTGTATGAACTATTAGGACAGAGAAGCAAGGGTCTGGGGTTAGGCAATGTTTACTTGATGGTTCACAACCAGTTTGCAGTTTTAATTGTGTCCTGATTGACTGAAGTTCATTTTCTTCTTCAGGCTAAAGTAAGGGGAAGTGTTCTTTGCCTGCCACTCAGGCCAACATCAAATGGAATTAATTGAATTACCTTAGCTTTCATGTCATAGAAGAAGCCCAGAATGTGTTTCATAAATCATTTTCATGTGCTGTGGCAGAAATAGTTAATATTGACCCAGTATCCATGTGTTGTAGCTAGGTAGGGGCCTGGGATTGGATTCTGGCCCATGAGAAGTAGGTGTCGTTGATGTGTACTAGTTTCAGGGAGGGCCTTTTAAGGACATCTCTCACTTCTTCTCACTTATTCTTTCTTAACTACAGTAAACTTGGGGGCTAATGGTTTAGCTACAAGATGGAGGAAGGCTGCTCAGCCTGCTTCAGACTTTGCATGAGTATTGAGCATAACTTTATTGTGTTAGTCATTGAGATTTAGTCATTGAGATTTATTGCCTCAGCCCTGCCTAGCCTATTTTGACTAATACATGTACCAAGTAGATTTATTCATCCCTAATATTTTAAACTTTTTTTTTGCTTTAATCAACAATAGAAAATATCCAACTTATTAATACCTCTCCCTAACACCAGGGTCACAGTAGACATTGTTATCTAACTAGGGTACTCTTTCAAGGTGATTCCAAGAGTCTTCTGAATCATTCTTTACAAAGGGTTCCCAGCAGACACTGCCAACCAAGAACCAAAATCTAGTTCTAGTTCCTGTTCTGCATGGTGAGCTTTATCTTGTGCTCTATCCAACCACTTACTGAATTATAATTTTCCCAATCTCTTGTTATTTATTTTCATGATGAAAAATAAGTAACATTTTCACAGCCTGTTTCCAATTTGAATTGTTAGTAAAATTTTGTGTGCTACCTTTTAAATAGTCACAGAGAGTTGTTTCACCTTAAAATCAAATAGCAAACCATAAAAAATGCCCTTTAGAAAAGTTGATAATATTTCACTTAAAATATATATTTTAGCAAATACTTTTGTGTTTTACATCAGATTCCAGTGTCCCTGATATAAATCTAGATATGGAACCAGTTTTGTGTCATCATTTATAGACTTCCATGGTCCCAATATAAAAACAATGAAACTTTAGAAGTACTGACTTGTGTTTCTATGCTAAGCAAAATAAGCCAGGGAAAAACAAAAACCATATGGTTTTACTCAAGAAACAAAACAAATGAACAAAGGAAAAGGAGAGAGAGAGAGAATGAGAAACCGAGAAACAGTCACCTAACTATACAGAACAAACTGATGGTACCAGAGGGGAGGCAGGTGGGGGGATGGGTGAAATAGGCGATGTGGATTAAAGAGTACACTTATCATGATGAGCACTGGGTAATGTATAGAATTGTTGAATCGCTATATTGTATGCCTGGACTAATATAACACTGTATGTTAACTATTGTGGAATTAAAATAAAAAATTTAATAAAAATGTGATATAAATATGCACACAGAAATAATCATTATATATTATATCATTTTGAATCTGATTCTGTTGTGTTCTGTTCAGTTGATATGTGTATTAAATATTGAATCATCACCACACTTAATAAATAAAAGCACTGACTTTTGGTTCACAAAATCTCTTGACATCATCTGGAGTTACTGAACTCAAATGAGGAGCTGAATAAAAACTCAGAAAGGATCTCAATACCAATATTCTTTAAGTCCAATGTTGCCCTTGTTTTTGATATAGGTGTAGAAGGGGATTTTAGTTATGTAGTTTTTTTTTTCCTAGAGCTATTTTGTACCAACTTATCTCTAGAACTCATTTTCAGAAAATGGATCCAATTTCCATCATAACAGGAATGAATATCAAAGGATTCTCCTATTCTTGGTATCTTTGAGTTTCTTTTTTAGTACTTTCTAACATCTTTTAAAGCATCTTATTTATTTATCTGCTTCCCTTTTTAGTATTATAACAAAGGAGATGTTGGCTGACATTAGGGTGGTCATGATCAATAGAATCTTCAGAACAGAGACGATCACAATTTTGAGTGCCTGTAGGGACAGAGACAGGATGTGGCTCTGGGCTGTTGTCACCAACCAGTTTGTTTGTTTCACTTATTTGAAGTTCACAAATGAAGAAACATTTGAACTGCTAAAAACAAATTTGAATTTACTGTCCTGATTGATTATGTGACTTACTTGTATTATAGACAGAAGCCAAAATTATGTTAGAGAGATAAGGTTTCCCTAGAGTTCCAGAATCCATCTATCCAATTCCCACAAAAATGACAGCACATCCTGGTCATGAAAAGCTCCAGCCTTTGAAGGAATTTTTTATAAACATGGAATCTATCTTTTTTTTTTTTTTACTTTTTTTAAATGTTTATTTATTTTTGAGAGAGAGACAGAACGTGAGTGGGTTAGAGGCAGAGATAGAGGGAGACACAGAATCCGAAGCAGGCTCCAGGCTTTGAGCTGTCAGCACAGAGCCCGACGCAGGGCTTGAACTCACAGACTATGAGATCATGACCTGAGCTGAAGTCAGACGCTCAACCGACTGAGCCACCCAGGTTCCCCTCTCTGTCTTTTTTTTTTTTTTAACGAAACCTATTTTGAAGTATCCCTTCAACCACACTGAGCATTTATTCAAGAATGAAGACTAAGCTATCATGGGTAATCTTCAGACATCAAAAAACAAAATCAGAGACTACACTTGATTGTCTTGTCACTTAAGAATTCCTGTTCAAGTATTCCCTTTGCACCACTTTCTCCTGATCTCCAAACCTGATTTGGAATCCTGCCCATCTATAGATTCGGATCACCCTTGTCATCTGATATCACTGATTAGTCACTTTGCTTTCTGCAGTAATTTTCTCCCAGATTTCTTCCCCTTTGGTATCTACACACACACACACACACACACGCGCGCGCGCGCACGCACACACACACACGCTCACACACACACACACACTCTCTCCTCAGTTACAGTCAGGTCTGTGCTTCTGGTTGCCTTCTTATTGACCTTTTCCAATCCCCAAATAGAATGAACTTGGAAACCCATACATTCTGTTTGAAGAAAATGCTTCACAGTGCCTGATCAGATCCAGAAAGTTAGTAAGAGTTTAAGTATAGAATCACATAATTCACATATCCCTAGTAGCAAAAATGTAGGCTTCATTGACACTGTGGATGAGGTCTCATTTCACAGTAACTAATCATTCCATCCTGGAATGAGTCAGGATGAGCCATTAAAAGTAAAGATCTGATGGTTTAACCCTCCTGACTTTTCCATTCTTGATCTATGATGGGCATGGCTATTAAAAGTGATTTCCCCATGTTAAGGGATTATCATTCTTTACTTAGGAATCCTACAGTTATTGCATGTAGGGAAGATTGGCCCTACAGCAACGATTTCAGTAAACGTTTGACATGGATTCAACTATCATGCCCAGAAAATAATAACATCTTGGCATCACCATTTTTGTTCTTAATTCTGTGAATTTTTGATAAATTTCTGAATATCTCTGTGCCTTAATTTCCTCATTTACACCATGAGGTATAAGAATAGCTCTAATCTTTAAGATTTCCACAAGAATTAAATGAGACAGCCTGTGTAATACACTTAGCATAGTGCTAGTACACAGTGGACATCATTAAAATTAGCTATTATTAGTAATAGAAATTAGTAGAGTTGAAGAACTTTCTTTGAATAGACCAATGGATGCCAGATCCTCAGCAGAGTATCCAGATCACCCTGTAGGCCACAGGCATTTGATTTAACTCAAAAGTGAAACAGCTGGCCAACAGCTCTCTGAGACGGTGGATGAGTGGGGGTAGTCATTACTAGCCAGATATTACCTCTGATTTAAGGAAAGAGTCAGAAAAACTAGAACCAGTGATTCAAAACCATTAACAATGTAGCACAATGAGTTAGTATTTGGTAAATGAGTTTGTTACCGAAGGAAACCATTCTGCATCTTCCTCTGGTGTTGTTACAGAGGAAGGGAATGTCCACTTGACTATATACACTGCTTCTTATTCCCACCCTCTATGCGTGTTTTGTCAAACTCCCCAGATCCTTTCTCGTTATATAGTTGAGGAGGGAATTGTTTCTTCATGATGAATAAAATAGAAAAAATAGCTTGATGACTATCATATGTGAGGATCTTTTTTTCAGCTTTCCAGTGCTCTGCTTATTTTTAGTTATAATATTACAAATGGTGCTTCATGTTTAGCTTCTGTTCTCTGTGACACTTGTTTTCATTTCTCCTCTACTGGATAGTTGTTTACTTCCCATATCCTGTTTAGCGGGTTGGCTTGTCTTTTCTCATCTGCTGTCCTGGGGTGGGGTGGGGGTAATGGAAAGAGCACAGACGTGGAAGACTGGCAAACCTGACCCACCATCTGGTTCCAACTAGGGATTGTGACTGTGGGACTTTGAGTAACTAGCATCATTTCTTGAATCAGCAATTTCCTCATATGTGGAGTCCTACACTTCATAAAATTGTTTTGGGAAATTAGTTGTCATGTGTGTGATGTATACTATAAATAATTGTTGCTCAATAAGTGTTAATTTCCTCCTCTCCTTCCTTCATTTGAGCAGCGTTCTCCTGGTCTCTAACCCTTCTAGAGCCTAGGTAGTCCAGGAGAATCCTTCTCATGTCCTCCTTGCCATCCCTGATAGATGAGTTAGAAGATAATAAAAGAATGAAATAAAGAGCAACCACTGGTGAACCCCATTCACTCCTTTGCCCTTGTCATTCTGGTTGCTTGTGACATCATATGGGATACGACCAGTTCCTAGAATCCCACTCTGGCTACCATTCAAACATTTACAATTCCACAGTGTATATAGCGTGTGCAGCTATGCAGCTATGTTATGTGTGGAGGCTTAATTCAGAAGAAAAGGAGTTACAACCCTGCTGTCTGGTCACAAAATAGCTGAGAACCAAGGCACACATGGCAGAAGATGATAGAAGAACTTCTACAAAGTATCAGGCAAATAAGGATAAATTACTTAATACAAATCAAACTGTACATTAGTGCTTTAAGGTATTTAGAATAGGAGAGATTAGCATCGATTCAATGACATTTATTGAGCAGTTTTTATGGAGCTGGCACTGTGCTTGGAGCAGGAGATTAAAATAAAAATGAATAAGACACGGTCCATGCTCTCATGAAACTCTCTGTCTGATGAGAGAGGTAGACATATAACTGAATAAACAACAGGGCACATTCAGGAGCACTTACACAATGCACAGAAGATGGTTTTTGACTTCTTGTTAAAAGGGCAGTAGGATTTGGTTAAGCCATGGGTTGGAAACTCAAACTCCTAGAGCAGTCAGGAACATGTCAACGAAAAAAACCCTTTTAAAACAAAACAAAACAGCAATTCAATACATTTATTGCTTTTGGCACTTCACTTGTGTTAACTCATTTAATTCTCACCATTCTTCTTCTTACTATTATTGTCTCTATTTTACTTTTTAGGAGACTGAGGCCCAAAAAGATTGAGCAACTAGTCTAAGGTCGTGTCACCCAGCAGTGGCACTGTTAGGTCTTGAACCTAGGCAGTCTTGGTCTGGTGCCCATGGCATTCACCACACTTCATGCTTTTCTATAAAAAAAGATAGTCACCCAAGTAATATTGGCGCTAACTTCTATTCAGCCTTGATGTTCAAGAGACAATAGGGAGTGATGGAGATCTAACCAGTTGTTGTTTTCAGAAAATATAATTAGGTAATCTTTTTTTTTTTTCTGAGAGGAGCCAGAAATCAACCTCCTCCCCCTCACCATTAACCACCCAAAATGTTAAATGTTGGCAACTACTTTAAAAATTAAGCCCTGTATGACCAAACAAAACATGATCATAAGCTGCAAACAGCTCAGGTGCCACCATGTTGAGACCTAATCACCACCTTGTATTAGGCAGACACAGAAGATAAGGAGGATAATTAGATGCAAAGGGAACAGGTTGCACAAAGGCATGGTAAAGATCATGAATAATATGAGTGCCTAGAATAGAACCATGAGTGGGTGAGGCTGGCAAGGCCTTTTCACACACAGCAAGGGAGTTTACATTTAACTCAGTTTACAAAAGGAAGCCAGTGAAGAATTTTGTCCCTGTGACATTGTTCAAGGTGGATTAATCAGGAAGATTTTGTATCTCCTTCAGCTTCACCTGGCACCAAATGTCCCAGTCACCCAAACTGTTTGTAGCTCCCTGAGCACTCAAGTAAGATCCATACTTCCATGACTTTGTTCCTTTCCCTGCCTGGAATGTTCTCTATCAAGCTGAAGAACAAATACTCATCTAAAAGGTTTCAGTAAAAGAGGCTAACTCTTTCTAAACTTTTCCTGATTCTCCCAACTTCTAATCCTTCTTGCCTCTCAGCCCAAATGTGCAGAATCAACCACTCTCTCCTTGGACCTCCACTGTGTGTTTATCATTGCACCTGTAACACTTTATTGCACTTTTTTCTTAATAAGTCTCTGCCCCTTACTAGTGTAAGGCACTAGTGTAAAAATGCTTTGAGGCCAAGGAATATCTTATTATTGTCTGTATTTTTAGAGTATACGATAGTGTTGGATATTTTAGAGATACAAATATGTTTGATGCATGCATGCATGCATGAATGAATGAATGAATGAATATATGGATAAGTGCTTTCTGAAATTATGAGGTTCTGAGCTAGCTTTGGAACACGGCAAAGATTCTGAATGTATCTCTCAGATATTTAGTCTGTTGATCTGATGGGATGTTTTGGTTATTTTATAGTATCTTTTGGGTTCAAACAGTTCATTTCTGTTTCTCTTCCAGTATATGAACAAATCTAACAAAACAATCTTTTCAAAGTTGACTGTTTGAGATATCTACTGCTGTATGTCAAAGCACCCCAACATTCAATGCTTGAAACAACAACCATTTATCATTACTCATGTGTCAGCTTTGTGGTTCCATTGATTTGGGCTGGACTCAGCTAGTCTCAGCAAGACTCATTCTTGTACCTGTGGGCACCTGGAATCCATCTAGCTCAGTGCCAGATCTCCTGACCTAATTAGCTTTGTGTTCTCACTATGTTCATATTTCTATTGCTAAACATATGAATGATATATTAGGATCACCTATGTCAATGACTATTATTTCCTTAGAAAGTGGATCATTCATTCATTCATTAATTCATTAAACAAATAGCAGTTAAAGGCTAACTCTGTGCCAGAAATTGTGCTTGATACTATGAATAAAGAATCAAATAAGTTTCTGACTTAGAGAAGCCAGAAACTAGTGGGGGAGACAAATGTATGATAGAAAATTTATAGTTTCAGAGTATAACAGTGGAAGTGTAACAATAGAAGACTTATGAAGTGCAGAGGAAGGAATGATTACCTGTGTGAAGTAGAGGGTCAGTGACCAAGCCAGATAAGAAAAGGCTTCTTGGAGGAATGGATGACTGAACTCTTATTCAGATATGCAATTATTTAGAACTTGTGCCGTCATGTAATATACCCTTAAGGTACTGATCTTTCGTAACTATAATATTGTTATTTGAATTATAGCAATGACAACCCAGCATACTTTCCTCTGCTAGCCATTGGTCAGGACCTACCAATTGGCAGTACAGAGCATTGCTTAAGAGTGCAGACCCTGGACCTACATTGCCTGGGTTTGGATTACAGCTCCACTGTTTATTAGCTGTGCTTCAGTTTTCTCTTCTGTAAAATGGGGATGGCAATGTGAAGACTGAATGCACTAACACCTCTGAGGGTAGGGCCTAGCATATAGTGAGTGCTCACCAATTGTTATTTTTAAGGCTTTAGGCTTTTTTTTTTCCAGGCTGTTTTTCTTTCTTCTCTTATAAAGTGGAGATGAGGCAACAGATACATGCAAAGATGCTCAGCATCATTAGCCATCAGGGAGATGTAAATCCAAACGACCATGAGATAGCACCTTACATCAGCCAGAATCGCTAGTATCAAATAGAAAACGAAATAATGACAGATGTTGGCAAGGATGTGGAAAGAAGGGAACTCCCCTTCGTGCACTGTTGGTAGGAATGCAAAATGGTGTAGCCATTGTGGAAGATAGTATGGAGTTTCCTCAAAAAACTAACAATAGAAATACCATATGATCCAATAATTCCACTTCTGGGTATTTACTGGAAGAAAATGAAGCTAATTCAAAAAGGTGTGTGTACTCTTATGTTTATTGCAACATTATTTATGATAGCCAGGATATGGAAGCAACCTGTCTATTAATAGATGGATAGATAAAGAAGAGGTGGTATATATACACAATGTATTACCCATAAAAACTAATGAAATCTTGCCATTCATGACAACATGGATGGACCTAGAGGGCATTATGCTGAGTGAAATAAGTCAGACAGAAAAACAAATACCACATGATCTCACCTATATGCAGAATCTAAAAAACAAAACAAACAATGACAAAATTTGAAATAGGCTCATAAATGTAAAGAACAAACTGGTGGTAGCCAGGGAGTATGGGGGGTAGGTGAAGGAAGTGAAGGGGATTAAGAAGTACAGATTTCCACTTATAAAACAAAAAAGTCACAGGGGTAAAAAGTACAGCATAAGGAATATAATCAATGATTTTGTGACAACTTTGGTGATAGATGGTAACCACACTTATTGTGGTGAGCATTTTATAATGTCTATAATTTTCAAATCACTATGTTGTACACCAGAAACCAGTATATAGAAGTATATATCAACTATAATTTTAAAAAGTAGAGATAAAAATTAATCACCTTGATAGGTGAAGTTGTGAATTTTAATGAAATCAAATACATGGAAGTCACTTTGAATAGTGCTTAGCACATCATAAATACATTGCACGCATACATTATTATTTTTTTATGTTTATATCATGTTTACTCAAAGGATTGAGGCATCTATTCTTAGTTTCTAGGTGTTCAAAACGTTTTACTTCTTTTTTAAAAAATTTTTTTAAATGTTTATTTATTTTTGTGTGTGTGTGAGAGAGAGAGAGAGAGAGAATCTGAAGCAGGCTTCAGGCTCTGAGCTATCAGCACAGAACCCAACACGGGGCTTGAATCCATGAACCACGAGATCACGACCTGAGCTGAAGTCGGATGCTTAATTGACTGAGCCACCCAGGCACCCACAAAACATTTTATTTCTTATTATACAGTCTTCTCTTTTGCTAGTCAGGGGCCATAATTGACTCATGTATTTCCATTTGGAAGCCTGGTGGGACAGTGGGAGGGTCAAGATTTCCTAAAAAATCTGCAAGGCACTGAGTGGTGGGGCTTTGCATGATCCTGATGTTGCATTGTGCTAGGAAAATGGGTCCTCAGGGTAGACCTCTTCTGACAGGCCTGCACACACATCTTCTTCCTTAGAGATGGGCATATCACGTGACAGCCTCCACTATATTTTCTTCTACCACTTACTTTTTGATTATGCAAGGAAGTAGCTGATTCCCAGATTGTTGTGTTTACTGTCTCCAACAGGGATTAGCAATCACTTAGAAGGATGCTAATGAGAGTAATCAATAGCACAAAGAAAGATGAACCACTGAAAAGAATATAATGAGATGGTAGGAGTCACCTCAAATATATTGTAGTTGCATAATTATAGAACTTTCTGGCTAAATTTGAAGTTAGTTAAGGAATAGGTAGAATATTTTCAAAGAATATCTGGCACATACTGAAAACTGAATAACTCATAAGTGAATGGATGAATGAATGACAAGGTTATGAAAATGTCTATAACACTGATTACATGCTATCAGAGAAAACCATTTAAAGGTACACTTTGATTATTCCACTATGAATGAAGAGATTTTTTCAGCACTGTGGAATATCTATCAGAGTTGTTTCCCTAAATACTTAATGAATTTTATAATGCTGTGATGGCCTGATGGAATTTGTAATTTGAAGACCATAGATATGGAACAAAAGGGAGCAGGCTGAAATTCTATTCCTGAATTAAGAGAGCAATTTGATTATTAAGTATTCAAGATTTAATAGAATTGAAATGCCAATGTATGGCAAAGACTTGCAGAGTCATTTGTCACTGTGTTGATTATGCTATAAGGCCTTATTTGATTCTAAAGCCTTGCGGTAGAAAAGTACTGGATTTGAAGTGAAATAGACTCTTAACTATAGAAAACAAGCTGATGGTTAGCAGAGGGGAGGTGGGTGGCGGGATGGGCTAAATAAGTGATGCTCATTAAAGAGTGCACTTGTCGAGATGAGCACTGAGTGTTGCATGGACATGTTGAATCACTATTGTACGCTTGAAACTAATATTACACTGTATGTTAACTAACTGGAATTTAAATAAAAACTTAAAAAAAAGAAATTGACCTAGATTCATAGCCAGCACATATCAGGGATGCCATTCACATGGACTACACTATGTGGTACCTCACAGTCATGCAAAATTGTGATCCTGCTTGGATTTAAATCCTTGTTCTGCTACCTACTAGCTTGTGTGATGTGAAGCAAGTTAGTTAGCCTTTCTGAGTTTAGTTTCCTCTGCTACTAGTATGAGCACTGAGTCAGATAACACAGTACTAGGTACAATATTTAGCTTATGTCTTGCTCATATTTGACGATTTTTCTATATTGCCACCTGTTAATTATAGGAAGACATTGACTCTGGATCTGTATTAGAATAGGGATTTTTCCATCGGGATATTTTGCCTCATTAAGAGGCAGCTTTACATATTGTTATGGTTAACACACAGACTTGCACACCAGCTATGCAACTTTGAGTGAGTTAAAGAGTCACTTCTTACTTCAGTTTCCTCTTTTGTAAAATGTGGGTAATAGTAGTACCTCCCTCGCAAGGGTGTGTTGAGGATTAAACGAGTTAACATTTGTAAAGTATTTGGACCAGTTCCTTCTTTCCTTCCTCCCTTCCTTCCTTCCTCCCTCCCTTCCTTCCTTCCTTCCTTCCTCTCCATTTTCTAGTTGCCATTTATTCATCCCTTACAGTGTGCAAACCAGGAGAGTGTTTTATATGCATCATCTTATGTAATGTTCCCAATAACCTATTAGGTAGGTTCCATTACTATTCCCATTTTATAGATAAGGAAACTGTAGTTCAGGAAATTGAAATAACTTGTCTAAGGGCCTACGGCAAAGCTATAATTCAACAGCAGCAAGAATGTCATTCTCTCACATGCCTTCTCGTTCATCTCCATTTTCAGAGCAGTCTAGTAGTGAGACCCTCATCATCGGAGGTGCTCAAGAAGGAACCTTCCCTACGTCTTTGCTCCATGATGGCTGTTGCAACCAGAGCTGGGACAGTGTATGATATACATTTAGCACCATATAGATATGTGTTAAAGTCTTATGGAAACCCAGAGAGCTGAAGACTGCTAAAAGAAATTTGTGAATTATTGTGTAGGGACTGAAAAGGGTGGGCAGAATTATGGTTTTGATTTGTGAACATAAGATAAAAATAAAAAATTATCAAGAGCATCAATATATCTTTTAATTGATATTTGGAAAATTGAGTTAATCATACTTTTCATTGTCATCATTGATCCTTGCAAGGGTCCTTTCTTGAATGTGTGTATGTACATAAGAGTGTATGTTTATATATTTAAATGTATATGTATATGCCTGAATCTATGCATGCTTGTATTTATTACCTTTCACTTCCTAACTCTCTCCCTTTTCTGTTGGGCAGCCATTCTAATGTATTTAATGTGTATGTTTTCATTTGAAAGTGTATTATTGTTCTCTGGGTGTATATTTTTAATTCACGGAAAGGACATTGTAAAATATATATTTCATTTTCTTCCTTAATTTTCTTCACTCATCACTTGTCTTTGAAGAATGATCTGAGGGCGCCTGGCTGGCTCAGTCAGTGGAGCATGAGCCTCTTGATCTTGGGGTCATGAGTTCGAGCCCCACATTGGGTGTAGAGCTCAACAATAGTAGCAACAAAAGAATGATCCATATTCTTTTATGTATACCTTGCTTCTAATTACTCCAAGTACTCCATGGGGTACCTCTATCACATTTGACTTGTCTACACATGGACACCTTGTTTTCAACTTCTGTCACCACAATGAGGTTATTATTCTATTATTCTTAGTATGCATTGTAGTTAGTGAGAGTTCTCATGATAATCTGATTATATCTTTATAGATACAATAGAAGCCCTCTTTTTTTTTTAAAGTGTTCAGGGATAGTACTTGGCAACTTAGAAAAATTATTGAAACTGGGAGTTGTAAAAGTCATATATAATTTAAAGGTTTTATTTTAACTTCAAATGTTTAAGTGTACTTTTATTAGCCTTATAAAAAACTGGGGTAAAAGCTTTTGTTGAACATACGTGTTACTTTTTAAAAAAATTGTTTTTCTCTATTTTTTTATCTTTTTAAAGAAATTATTTACTTTTTCCCAGATTTTGAGATATAATTGACATATGTAATATTATGTAAGATTACAGTATACAATATGTTGATCTGATACACTTATATATATATTGGGAATTGATATATAAGCTGATATAGATAGCTAAACCATAGCATTAGCTAACATCACCATCACCTCACAACAATGCCCATTTCTTTTTTGTGGTGAGAACATTTAAGATCTAGTCTCTTGGCAACCTTCAAGCGTGTAATACAGTATTGTTAACTATAGTCCCCATGCTGTATATTCGATCCCCAGGAGTTACTCATTGTATAATTGGAAGTTTGTACCCTCTGGCCAACGGCTCCTCAGTTGCCAGTTCTACTCTGTTTCTATTTTACCCTGTTTCTATGAGTTCAGCTTTTTTAGATTCTAAATATCTCTGTGTGTCTTATTTCACTACTTTTGGTTTTATATAGTATGGGCCTGCTTTTGGAATTTATTTTCACATTTCTTATATAAATGACATGCCAAGTGCCTTATGAGCTTTTCCTATTTTACTTTCTTTAAACAGAAGTAAGAACTTAAATATATTTTGGAGAATTCTAAGTGCAGAATTTTTTTGGATTGTTACATTTTCTCTTTCTTACAGTTGTCCCACCAACATTACTTGCTTTTATCAAGTATTTCCAAAGCATTTGACTTTGTTTTCAGAATGATTGCTGCCTTTTCACTCTTATATTTTATTAGTTTATGTATGTAGCATATAGCCACATAGAATGAAGCAAATGGGATTCTACAAATGTGATTTTGTTTTAATTTAAAGGGCCCCAGTTATTATCCTAGATTTTGGGCCTCAGGCTTTCTTTACTTAACTGGGGGCTTAGGCCTAGAATCCATGCTCTGATATTTTCAATAAGCATGAAGCCATGCTTGGAATTTTAAAGAGACAGTAGCTTGGAAAGTATATCCCCTATGGCAAAGAGTCATACGTGTATAAGGTAGTTTTAAGCTCTGTGTCTATATTGCCTTCACTATAACCACAGTGTTCAGCCTAGTCTCTGGCACATAAATGAAGCCTAAAATAACTATTTCTTCAATAAATGAATGATTACATTAAAACTTGGAGATAGTTTAAAAATGATTTCTTATTTTTAAAATATTTTAATTGAGATATAATTAGATATAATATTGTATAAATATAAGGTGTATAATGCACTTACATATTGTGAAATAATGCACTTACATATTGTGAAATGATAAGCACCATAGGGTTAGTATGCTTTCTGATCCTACCTTGTGCCATCTGGAACACTTTGGTATTGACTGAACGAAAAGGCTTTCTCTGGGCTATTGCATTTTAAGAAAAACCTGATTTTTTCTAACTTCACTCTTAGTAGAAACTTAAGGGGTATTTTTGTTTCACTTTCCCTAACCAAAGAGAGTACTACTGATTATTGCTGTAATAATAATGTTTATTCTTAAAACAGTGGCTGCTAAATAAATATATATATTTATTATATATAATATAATACTATATCATACATATTATATAATAATATAATTATATTAAATTTAATTAAATATAAATATAATTAATATATTATTATATATCATATATTATATTAACAAATAATATTAAATATAAATATAATTAATATTAAATTAAATTAAATATGTATTGTATAATATATATAATATAATATTACATATATAGGTACATATATATACGTATATATATAATTTTTTTCCCCACAGAATCCTTTTATATAGAATTTAAAGCTGATTGGACTACTTTAGTTTTGGAAAATGTACTGGAAAAGTGGATTTAGAATGCATTTTCATACCAAATTCTAAGAAACAGAGAGAACATTGATAGATGGATAGCTGGATATATGTAAAGTCCTCACATTTTTATTTATTTATTCATTAAACAAATATTTATTACTATTCTACTATGTGCCAGTCACTATGATGAAAAATATTGACTATATTACTGCTTTCATGGAGCTTGCATTTTAATCACTCAGAGCTAAAAAAAATTTTAAAGGAGCTAAAAACGTATCAAATCTAATGGAATAAGGTCTAGAAAGGAAATAAAAAAGGATGAAAATGAGGAATGATAGAGAAGACTGGTCTGGGATGGTTCTTCCCAGGAGGTAATGTTTATGTTGAGACCTGGAGAAGGAGCAGCCAGGGACCAGGGAAGGCCACACTCACAGAGGGAGCCTCCAATTTTATGTGCTTTGGGACTTCTGTTAATCATTTCAAAGAAGTTCTAGAGGCATATAAAATCTCTTTTTTTTTAATTAAAAAAAAAATGAAGTCAGTAGAGAGATCTACTAAATACCAAGGCAATTTAGGTTTTATATAAACACTATCCACCCTCTCCACTCTAAAACAACCGGAAACAGTTTAATGGACACATTTTCATGCTGATTTTTGTCTCAAGGATTCTTGTCTGTAATTCTTGTTGCGCTGTCTGTAGTGTTGGAACACACTTTCCGTTTTAAATATGTAGCCTGATAAAGAAGGGAAAAAAGGAAACATATAGAAGAACATGTGTGACTTGCCAGTTTAAGGATCTGGATAATTCATTCTCAGCAGATTATGACCAGTTTCCTATTTTGTAGATTTTTCTCTTCTGTTGATTATTCTCTTCTTAGTTTTTCTCTTTCCACCCTCCTTGTTATTACACTGCTCATTAGCATTTCTATTAAGCCATTCTGAAGAGGGGAAAAATCAATCAAGGAAAGGAGCTTCAATTCAAGGCTTGGTGGGTGAGAAGTTGAATCTATTGGCTAAAATCAGATTATTTTTGGATTCTCTGTGGATTTTCTTTATCCATGTTATTTCTTTCCCCGCTGGCATAGACCAACACAAGCTGATTATATTGTATAACATAGAAACACAGCTAAAGATTTTTGGAGTACAGACATATTTAAACTAAAACTTCTAGGTGACAGTAATTTCAGTGATTACAATTTGAAGAGTGTTGAGGTGATGTTAGTAATAAGAACAGAGTTTCCACTTAAAAGACATGACATGTTGGTGCCTGTAGCCACAGGGTCTAACACCTATAGTAAGGGATTCTTTATTTAATTTAATTTATTTGTTTTTAAGTTTATTTTTGAGAAAGAGAGAGAGGAGATAATCCAAAGCAGCTCTGAGCTGTCAGCACAGAGCCCGACATGGGGTTTGAACCCATGAACCATGAGATCTTGACCTGAGCTGAAGTCAGACGTTTAACCAACTGAGCCACCCACGCACCCCTAGTAAGGGATTCTTTACATGCTGGAAGTAGCCGACCCTGCATCACAAAAAATATACCAAGTTATGTTCCTGGCCCTTCCCTATTTATGACAATACCCTTTAACCCACAGGAGCTCAGTTCTTATTAGTTAGGGTCTAGGGCAACAGAAACAGTTCATTTGAAATATTAACCATAAATGTGAATAAAGCCCAGGCACACAACCTTAAATCATGGCCATCACTTACTTCATGTTTGTGAATCTTGGAAAAGCCTCCATGTTCTTTATATAGCCTGGAGCTATTTCTTTTTGAGTGACCAGAGGGGTGAGCAGTTGTACAGCCACGGAATGCTTGAGGAAAAAGGGGGATTGAAGACCAGGTTCCATGGGTAGGTCAGAGAAGGACATGGGGAGAGTCTGTGTCCTTGGTGGAGATGGATTTGTGCTGAACTTGCAAAATGTACGAGTTCAGTGTCATCTGTTTTCAGTATTTCCTGAACAATTGATTTATTCCACATTATTAATGAACTTTGCAGCAGTTCCACTTGTCAGAGCCTACTCTGTAGGGGTCAATAATGAGAGGAAACCTGATGTTAGTGAATCCAGCTTAAGTGATTCTGTCATGCTAACGATTCAATATATCAGGACAAATGTCAGCTCCTTCCAATATGTTAATTCCTCTGATCCTATTTGCATAAACTACAGTCAATGAAATACAAGCTCCCCCTCTAAGATAGTTAATGGAGATTTCTAAAGGATTTTTAATTTCCTTTTTTTTTTTTTTTTGTCTCCTTCAACATAAATTCTGAAGTTAAAAAAGGGACACAGAAAGCAAGAATCACAGATTGGGAAAAGGATGTAAAATATAAGAAAAGTGAAAATATAAAGGCATATACTAAGATCCACAGGTATAAATATAGTGGTTCGTTAAGAATTTGTGCTTTTGTATTTACTGATTTCAAGAGGAACAATTATTTTTTAA